>NC_056737.1:69369039-69559039 GCF_019279795.1 Protopterus annectens | reverse complement strand
CTAAAAGCCTGATAATCAGGAGATCATCTTATTTACTGTTGACAGAAACAGTTTTACTGAAACATCTTTCTCTGAGGGCCGGAGTGAATGTAGGCCTCTCTTGTGTAAGGGTACTGTTGTGTTGATTTTTGTATTGAGCATTATGAGTGTTTTACTTGGAGCCCAAGAGGGGACTGAGGATAAGGCTGGGTAAGCGGAGAGTGGTTCTAGCTGTAGTGGCTAGGCAAATTTTGGAGTGAGATACAGTGACGCTAATAGTGAGGTGAATTATAAATCAGCATATTGAATTGTTAGCAGTGTGGCACTGAAAACCCATATAAAACAGTTTTGTAGCAGTTATGAGCATGTTTTGTACATTAAGAAATCATGAGTGACATTGCATATTAAAAATCGTTCGATGCATCACAAGATACAAACATTGTGAGAGATTAATGAATTTTTAAGCACTAGATTCTTTAAATGACAGAAACAGAAAGAAAGGAGCGGCAAGGAAAGCTGGGGGGAAGAAACATGGGAGGGTAGGAGGATTGTAGGATTAAAACATTAGAGGAGCAAAAAGATGAGTTTATGAGTTTAGGTTTTTAGGCTAGAAGCATTAGAGGTGGAAGATGTGTCATGTACGTAAACAAAGGCTAGGAAAATGTTAAAAATGACGTTGTCAAGTGAGAAAAAGTGGTACGTTGGGGAAAAGGTAGTAGTCATTTTATGTTAAAAGTCTGGATGGAAAACCAGTTAGGGAGTTTGAGTGACAGAAAAAGAGAGATTAGCTGGGTGTTGTGCATGTACAGAGCCATGTATTTAGTATTGTGTAAACTGTGTTTTAAAGGTTATTTTATCTATTGCTTTAAGTAAAGGTGGAATTGAATTCAAACGTTTTGACATGTAATCTGAATATAGTGAGTCAAATACAGTATTAATGGACTTGGGGCTGTGTTACACAAGTAATGTTTGTAGGGTGTTTTGCAGTGCTGAGCATTTCTCTGGATTGAAAACCCAAGTTTGTGGGCTGTAAGTAATTATGAGTAGGTTAGGCAGTGAGAAAGCTCTAACCAGTTTACTTCTTTTAAGGTTATGCAATTATGTGTTGTTTTGTATGGGACTTTGGTAGCAAATTTGGCAATTTTTGCTGTACTATGGCTTCAGTTTGATTTTATTGATATTTAGGTTAGTGAAAATAGTAGATGCATATGGGAGAGATGCAGCTATGGGTTTTCCAGCATGTCTGTCAGATAATTTTTTGTCACAGTTTTATATGTGGTTTCTTTATGGGTTGCAAAACATTTTAGATTGGATGTCTAGTAGTTTGAAAGGACTAGTTTCTGTTTTTGTGGAATTGATAATTTGGTCAGTGAACCATGTTGGGGTGAAAAGCATTAACGTGGTTTTATTAGACTTAAGGAGTAAATAGGGAATTAGCTATCCAAGATTCAATAGCTAAGAAAGAGTTTTGTTATTTCTTGAAGTTTTAGTTTAGTAGAGGCAGGACAGATGTTGAGCCATGTGCATAATGTACGGTATTGGCATGTTTGGTTGCAGCATGGAGTTTAATAAATATATTGAATAAGGCCGCAAGCAGTGTGGAACCTTTTGGGACTACAGTTGTGATTTGTAGAAAGTTTGAAAAATCCTGATGCCTGTTTTAAAGGCAATGGAAGAGACTTCACTCAGGACTTTTTGATGGGGAAACTGTCGAAGACTTTTTTGATAAATCAAGAAGAAGAAATGTGCAAGTTTGCTTTCATTCCTGCATTGCTTTACTCTATTGGTGAAATTTAGGAGGGCAGTTCTAGTGCTGTGATGCGGCCAACAGCTATGCTGAGTTTTAATTAGAAAATTATTACTGCCGTGGTGCTTTAAGAGCAAGGTTATGATTTTCCAGGATTTTTGAAAGTTGTGATAAGGTGGTGCTGGATTTGTAATGGGGAATCCATTGGATTACCAGCATTATTTAGAGGAATAATGTCAGATGTTTTCCAAAGGGCAGGGATATAGCTTTCCTTTATGGAATGGCTAATTTGGATAGAGTTGGGGAATGTCGTGACATTTGTGCTGATTTTTAGTTTAAGTAGCAACTTTCTGATTGTTGAGGTTTTGGATGGTTTGGCAAGTGACAGTGTCTGTGTTATTGTTTAGCGGTGGTAAGTAAAGAGAGTGTAGTTGGGTTATGATTACTCAATGATGAAATAGTGTTTGTGAAGAAGGAATTAAACTGGGTTGCAGTGATGTCTGTTTATTAGTGGTTGTGGGAGCTGTAGATTGTCCATGTTGTAGTAGTTGCTTATTGGATGATCAGAATTGCCTGGGATTATTTTGGTGCTTGTGTTGGGGTTTAGAGTAGAAGGATTGCATGTCAGACTTGATTTTTTTTTTGGCTTGAACTCTGACGTGTCTAAAGTTTTGGAATGTGGTTAGTGTTTTATTAGCTTGTCATGTTTCTCTCTAAGTAAGCAGTTGGTTTGTTTCTTTTGAGTTTATTGGTGACTGTCCATTTAGGAGGTTTAGGAAAGTTGCATTGAAATGAGATACTCTATTGTGAGCAGAGTGCCAGGTAAATATGGGCTAAACATATTGTAGTTTAGGAATTTGGGCTATTACATTTTAGGTTGTTGCTCTTGTGCCTCGTGGTAGGAGGTGGTCAAAGGTAGAATAAGTTGCTTTAAGATATGTAGTCATTTTTTGTGACTGTATGTATGGAGGCGTTAGTTGGGGTGACAACATTTAGGGGGCAGGAGCATGAACATTTTTTTAGACATCTTTAATGTCATGATGATGGTTTTAGTGTTTGTCTTCTTGTAATTCTGATATATTAGCCCTGTTTTGTGCAGAGTATCAGCCTATAAGGTGGCTTTTTTGTGGAGGATGTGATCATACTGTCCATCGTTTTTAAAATCGACGTTAATAAGACTAGACTGATCTGTTGTGGAACTCCTAAGGTAAACTGACCTTTACTCATGGTTAGATTGCCTGCTTTGCATATAAATGCACAATTACACAGGTGATTACTGAAATAGAAAATTACATTGGGGATAAAATTGAGCAATTCTAGCTTTTGCAAGAGGATTTGGCGATTTATGCTCTTAAAAGCCATGGTAAGGTCTACAAACATGGTTTTGAATACATATCCCATCTCCACTGCTGAGATAATTTTTCAGTAACTGATGGCATTTTGGGTTTTATGACTATTTCTTAGCCCATGCTGTGAATCCATTATAAGCCCAGATTTGTTGAGCAGTTCTAATAACTTGGTATGTAGGAATTTTTTTTTGAAAACTTTAGCAAAAGGGCAAAGAATGGAGATGAGGGATGGGTATTATGAGAGAGTAAACTGAGAAATAATTCCTGTTTTACTGACAAACTGAAACTGTGGCTATATGTTTGGAATGTGGTCTTGTAGACAGTTTGAGAAAGGTGGGATAGAAGCTGTTAAGACTGGAAAACAGCTGTTATTCTAATTTTAAAGACATTTTCTTAATTTCCTTGCTGTGTTTCTCAAAAAATAGATGATCACTGAAACAAGACTGAGATGGCAGCTTGTTCT
Organism: Protopterus annectens; assembly: GCF_019279795.1. Lineage (NCBI taxonomy): Eukaryota > Metazoa > Chordata > Ceratodontiformes > Protopteridae > Protopterus > Protopterus annectens. Next base: position 69,555,501 of record NC_056737.1, on the reverse strand, counting down.
GAGAATATACTGTGAGAAGGTGGGGAGATCTGTGTCCCTATTAAGATTGTCTGATAGGTCTGTGTGATTTATTGGGTTGTTTAACAAGTGTCCTGTATTTATTGTAGTTACAATAGAAGATGTCTTAGTTTTCCAGAGCCACTTTGGGTTAGCTGCTTTTATGGAAAACTGAGGTCTCTATTGTATGTATGTATATATTTGAGTATTAGGAACAGCAGTAGCATGTATGTATATATTTGAGTATTAGGAACAGGAGTAGCATCTATATATTTATGATTGTCAGAATTTAGGGAAAGGGGAAAATATTAACGTTATAAATATGATATAAGGAATTTGTGAAAGTGTTATTCAGATCAAAACAAAGATGTGAATTTAGTATAAACGTGTTACTGCAGGAGCAGATCTAAGAGACATAAGATTAGTGTGGTACTTATCTGCTCATGGCAGACCTCTCTGCTGCCTCTATTTAAAATGTGTCCCTAATTTGGGTCCTTTTCCTTAGTTATTTTTTACTTTGATCCAGATTCTGTTGATAAAAGTTGAGAGCTATGGCTCAAAGTGTTAAGTAGTTACTGGGTTGAGTAGTTTTAATTTGGCTATGAAATGTAAGTTGTAAATGCAGAATGAAAAGTTGTGTCAATTTGTGGTTTATTGTTTAGGGTATTGAATAAGAGCTCTACTATTCTCATATTAGTAATATGGGCATGAAAATGTGTGGGGAGTGCGGGGTGTGTTGTCATTGCAAATGTACTTATGAGGGAAAGAGATTAAAATTAAAAACGTGTGACAGGGAATTTAAGTTGAATGTTAATTGTGATTTGTGATTGTAATAGGATTTTGTGACCAATGTCATTCATATTGTATGGGAAAAACAGAACGTGTGCTGTAAAAGAGAGTTTACAAGCGTGATATTCAGAATATCAGTACAAATAATGCACTGTATAAGTACAAGTTGAAGTGCACTGAGAATAAGAAGTTTTGTTTTGTTTTTTTATATTCTAAAAAGTTCCTGTAAACTCAAGGGATGGTCGTTGGGAACTCTGGCTCATATTTAGAGAACTCTTATCGTAATTACATTTAAACGCAAGCACACAGCCTGGTATGAATGACACTGTCTCTTTAAGCAGTATTTTAAAACTAATCGCTGATAATTTTATAGTAAGATATTTAATGGATATTAATTAGTTATAACAATTATAATTTGAAGTTTTTTTTATAAAATTGTAATTTATTTTTTTTTTAAGTGTTTTAAATCTATATTATTGGTTCATAGATTAGTGCTGCACTAATTGCCCTTGTGGGCTATTTTAAGCCTAGCTAATTACCCATGTGAGAATCAAATTCTGCACTGTGTCTCTGTAAGGAAGACTCCTTAACCATCATGCCATAAGCTAATCACCCTTAACATCCACATCCCACCCCCACCCCCAGTAAGGAAACCTCCATAAAAAAACTTCTCCAAAGCCAACTTCATGCTACTCAAGTCAGAAGTGACAAACTTCATGACACCCATGCAGGCAGGAACTGAAAGTTTGTCTGCTGAGTCCTACACTAAGGCACTGTACGAGCACATCCACTCATGTATAAATCATGCCTTCCCAAATAGAACCAAGATGCTCTCCTCCAAAAAATTAAGCCTATCTGGTGGTCCCCTGCCATAAACAAACTTTACAACAAAAGGAAGAAACTGTTGCAGAAAAGAGGAAAATCCCAGGATGCAAAAAACTCCCTTGCCAGCCACCGTAAGAAGCTAAGATCCCTCATAAAATCCTCCAAAGCTAGTTACGAAAATAAAATTGTCAAAGATTCCAAAGACAGCCACAAGACATTCTATAACTATGTCAAGAATCTAAATGGCAATGCTCAGATCTGCTCTGAGATACAACAGAATGGCATTAAATGTACTGATCCCAAGGTTATTGCCAATATCATGGCAGATCAATTCAGTGCCAACTTCACCCCCCTTTCACCCCCTAAATGGCCCATCTCAATACTGGAAGATTTCCAAATTCCGGTAATAATAGCCACACAGGTAAAAAACGCACTCTCCAAAGCTAGGAATACAGCATCTATGGGACCAGATGACATCCCTGGCTGTGTACTACATGAACTACAAAATGAAGTGGCACCTCACCTAAGTGTCATGTTTAATCATAGCCTCACCTCAGGCTTCGTGCCCACTGAGTGGCACACAGCTACAGTTATCCCACTCCACAAGGGGGGGAGCCACCTTGGATCCAGGGAACTACCGCCCCATCAGTCTGACAAGCCTGATCTGCAAGGCCATGGAACGTATTATCATGGAACTTATAAACAAAGACATTGGCAACCTTCAAACACTGGACCCCACCCAGTTTGGGTTCATGAAGGGCTGTTCTTGTCTCCTGAACCTGACTGACTTCTTCGAATCAGTCTCCAGAGCTGTGGACGAGGGTAAGGCGGTCCACACAGCCTATCTGGACCTCACCAAAGTGTTTGACACCATTCCCCACTCTGGAATCATAGATAAACTTACTAAGCTGAGCATTAATCCCTACGTCACTCGATGGAGTTGCCATCTGGCTTACTGACAACCCACACTGTAAAAGTAGCTGACTCCAAATACAGCTCCAGACAAGTGGAGTACCTCAGGGTTCAGTCCTGGGACCACTCTTGTTTGGCATCTACTTCTCTGAAGTTTCAGGCCAATACTAAGGGACTCTGTCTAACAAAGTTCGCAGATGACTGCAAACTGGGAGCCATTGTTGAATCTCCAAGTGATGTGGATACTGTACAAAAGAGCCTTGCAGAAACAGATGCTCGGTGCCAGAGCCATGGGCTCAAGTTCATTGCCAAGAAATGTATAGTTATCCCCTTTGGGAAAAAAACATGTACCCGTGAATTATCACATGGGTGGCAGTACACTAAACACCGAAAGTGTGATAGGAGACTTGGGGACACAGGTGGACAGTGGTCTTACCTTCGATAACAACATCGCCACAACAGTCAGGAAATCCTATGTGGCACACCTCATCACTGATGGCTTTTTATCCAGAAAAAAGGGGTCATTGTCCCACTCTACTCATCCCTCATTAGACCCATTATAGAATACAGCACCCCATTTGGTTTGTACCTCTCAAGGCACCTGCAACAACTGGAAAGGCCGCAGAAATACCTCACTAAAAGAATCACAGGCCTAAAGCAGATGTCCTATGCTGACCTTCTTAAAAAAACTCCAGCTATACTCTGTTGCATATCGTCTACTCAGAGGCAATCTCTGCTTAACATACAAGGCCATGTCAAACCCAGAGCTGTTGGACATGCTACACATAAAGAAATCCCAATCCCTCAAAGCCACACGCTCCAGGGATCTAAACCTTGTCATCACAATAAACAAAACAACCTGGAGGGATAAGTTCCTGACCCAGAGACTCCGCAGACTCTGGAGTAGACTGCCCATACATATCAAGCAGAGCGCCTCTTTGGCCCTCTTCAAAAGGAACCTTGACTATTGGATTGGAGAAAGGAAATTCACCCTGGGGATCACGTCAGTTGCCCTGCTAGACAGGGGTTCAGGAAGTAAATAGTGTGGGAAGAAATAGCCAGGGAATTGTTATGGCTAGGCTTGTATAGGCCCTAGGGCCGATAACCTAGTACCAACCTATGCTAACCTCCCACCCTTATTAATCCGTCACTTGATTTAATGAATTATATAAGGGGCTGGTTTGATGATGGAGGTTTTGTTCTGAAGAAGTGCGTTTTGATGTGTTTGTGACAAATGCGCATAACACTTTAATATAATATTAATATTAATAATGAAGGTGGAAAGTCATCCTGGTTGAGAACAAGCAGTGACTCCATTTAGTTTTATGTTTTTAAGATATTATTTTGAAGCTGTTTGGATGGGAGTTATGTATTTGGAGAAAGAAAGGTAGCAGTAATTTTGTTCTGCACTGGATTGAGATGTTGATTGTTAGCCAGTTTTCAATGTATTTAAAAGCACTGTGTATGACTGTTTGTGGATGAGGAAGGGAGTGTGATATGTAGGTGAGAGTAGCATCATCTACGTATTGTACAAGAGAAGCTGATTGTGCAGATTTATAAATGTATTAAACAAAAGAGGGCTGAAGACAGAGCCTTGTGGGACATTTGTGTTGATTGGTAGGAAGAGGGTGAGGGCTGCTAGCTATTTAATGGATTGGAGGTGGGTTGACAGCTAAAAAGCCAGTTGAGTAGATTTAGATAGAGCTAATGCATCCATTTTACCAGTAGTTTGGAATGAAAGATGGTGTTAAAATCTTTAGAGAGGTCTAAGAGAGAAGAATCTAATTTATAATTATCTGTAGCTGTAATGATTGTTGAAGGAATGATGTAAGGGCTGTTGTGCCTTGTATGCCTTGTACAGGTCTGAAGCCATGTTGGATAGGAGTTTGCAGGTTTATCAGGTTTTCCTGAAGCAGATATTACAGAAGTTGTTTATGTACACACTTTTCAAATAATATTGAGAGAGAAGGGATAAGATCAGTCTAAAGTTCATTATATCTGTGGCGTTATATCTTTTATGTAGTGGGATTGTGTAAGATTTTTTTCTTCACAGAGATATAATTCCTGTGGTCTAATTTCTCCAAGTCTTTTGGGTTTCTAGTACCATGACAGGAATGGACCACATTCTAAGTCAAAGTATGATTAATGTTCATGAAATGATGTTAGTCAGGAGTCCTCTTTTAGCATCCACAGTGTACCCAATATTGCCTCCTTCTGCTTTTCATATGGAGTTTACATGTATTGGTAACGTATCTAAATGTGACTATAATTTATTTTTATGAGACCTATTGCTTCTGCTACTATTGTAACTGTCTAGGTATTCTTCTTCCACATTGCCCTTGTTTCTGCTATTGTAACTGTCTAGGTATTCTTCTTCCACATTGCCCTTGTTTCTGCTACAAATCCTGGTATTGTATGACTGTCTTGCTGTACATAAGACACTGCAATCACTGAATGTAGCAATCTCAACTATCAGTGCTACTTTTGCCTTCTTTTTCATGGACTGCTGTATCTGTTTTTCTCGCATCTATTGTCTGAACTTGTAATGGGTAGTCCAGTGTGATATAAACTTCATCATTTTCTGTAACGCTTTTGGCTCATAGTTGCAGTGTTGTTCAGCTACTGCAGTATTGTGATGTTTGCACAATCCCCAGTGCAACAGTCTTGCCCCATTATTATTATGCTTCTTGTAAACCAATGTGTATGTAGTCCACTGTCCTGGGCTGCCAGTTTTAACATTTAATCCTTTGGTTTAAATTCACCTCTCCTTAAGCATTCCTGACTCAGATCCTGATCAACATGAGGTTGTTTCAGGATGTTTCTGTACTTACAACTCTATATTTATGCCTTTTCCACATTGCTTGCCTTCTCATCTGATCCTTCTTGTATTCTTTTTTTTTTGTTTTTTGACATATTCAGTTGCTGCCTGATTTTTTTGTCTACTTCTGGTTTGATTTCCATTCCCACTTGACACTGATATGCTTCTGCTTAACTAACCAGGGAAGTCATCTAAAACTTGATTTCTTCATTTTTTAAAACTTTCACTGTGTTTGGATCTGGTGAAGTTAGCAGGTATGTAATGCAGAGTTCTAAGTTGCAGATCTGTATATGTAATTAGTTTTGAGGAGGCCCATATCTCCTTCAGAACAAGGACTATACAATCTTGATATACGCTGACTTCTGTATCATTTGATAAGCTTATATTCACAAAAAATAACCTCCTCTCTCTGCCTCAGCATGGCTTCTGTCCCCACCGCAGTATTTCTAACTCTTTACTTTAATTTCACCAAAACAGCAAACATACATAGGAATGATGGAAATCTAGTGGCTGCCCTCTTCCTTGATTTATCCAAGGTCTTTAACATGCTCTCTCCCTCTATTCTGCTGCACAAACTTCATAACCTAGAGCTCAACACCACTGCTTATATTATGGGTTTGCAGCTACCTCCATAATAGAGGTCAAGCTGCCAAAAAAGACATCTCCTTCCCAACCATCCCAATTGGTGTACCACAAGGATCAGTCTTTGGGACCCATTTTCTTTATCATCAGCAGATGATGCCACAGTTATGTAAATCACAAAAAGCCATCAGCAAACCAAAAGAACGTACCCTGGAGTCCTTCTACTGTATAGAAACCTGGCTGAAATCTACTCAGCTCTTTGTTAACCCATGTTAGCCAAGAGTGCTCTTTCAGCATCCACAATGTGCCCAGTATTGACTCCAAGTAAATCCACAATAATCCTATTTACTACCAAACCGCTTACAATCAACAAAACCTCTTCCTCCAGTTATCTCATCCAATTATACAAAAGTTGAACTTGTCACACATACTAAGCTGTTAGGCATCCTTGTAGATGAGAACTAAACTTTGACACACACACCCAAAATATAGTGAAATTTACACTAGAAACTACATTCCCTCCAGAGCCAAACCCTTCATCTCAGACACTATAAGAAAGCATGTTGCCTCTTCACTCCTCTTGCCTATTCTAATGTATTCTGCTGCCTTCCTTAACATCCAAGAGAACTTGTTAAAAAAGCTTGAGCCATGTTATTACAAAACAACATGACACTACTTTGCCACCAGTGTGTTAAATCCTGGAATTCCATCCCACTAGCTGTACGACAAGAAAGTGCACTAAAATCATTTAAAACTCCACTAAAGTCCTACCTACTCAGTTACCGGCTCCTTACATATAATATTCCTAGATAATCTTCAAACCCTTACTGTCACACTCTTTTATGTAACTGGTCATAATACAGCTGCTACTTTGTGTAACTGGTCATAATACAGCTGCTTCTTCGCAGTCTCTAGCTATCTGACTATCAACTATCCCTCTCCACTACTATCTCTGTCCCCCTTTTACCTGTTCCTCTTCAGTACTCCTTCATAATTTATAACCATTTTCATCCTATGATTACTGTCTCCTACTCAATATCTGTTTTCAGCTGATTCCACTTGAATGCAACTATAGTCTTATAAGCTTGATATTAACAAATATTTTACTTAAATCTTTATTTAACTGGCATGTTTTCATTGTCATATCATTACAATTCTCTGCATGTTTATTTACTATTTTGCATATGTATGTTATTTTTGATAGACTAGTAATGATATGATAGTTAAAGTATGTATATCTAAATCTTTTTATAACTACCTTCTACTCATTCTGTAAAATGGAACATTTCTCCCCGTGCCTCCTCTGATAATGGGACTTGTGCCTAGTTGGAATTTCACAGTAAACAAAAGCAGTAAATAAGTGTGAAGCATTTTTTTTTGTTTGTTTGTTTTCCTATCCAACTGATACAGTTTTGGAGTGATTGGCTCAAAAAGTACTGGAAGTTAGAACAGGAAGCTTGGACTTTGTTCCTAGATGTCAGGGCTGTTTTTCAGTATTAATTTTAGTCTTCTAAAATATTCCTTACTGAGTTTTCAATACATTTGTTTGTGTTTTATTGTCGATCCTTCATGAATTCCCGAATATTTAAACACTCCCTCTCGCTCAAGATTCTGTCACATTCCTGACCTACACTGATATTTTCATGGTTCTGCAGGTTTCTTCCTGTAAATGTTCTTTTTGCACATTTATCAAGACCAAATGACATTCTTATTATTATCTGAGAAAGTTTTAACCACTCGCATGAATTATACAGTTTTAAATCATCCAGAAAAGAAGAAAAGATGCACTTTGTTGTTGTCTTCGAGCCAAATTGTAACCATGACCTAGTCTGTTAAGTAGACAGCTTAAAGGGTAAGGGCAAGACAAAACAGTAGCGGTGGCAAGAGAGTCACCCTGAAATATCCCTCCTTTGAATTTTTATCCCTGGAGTGATAATTTGTCCTTTATCATGGCTTGGCTGCGAAGTGCTTTCCCATTATTTTATGGTCACTGTAATGTAATTGATAAATTTAGGGTGGATCTTCTTCTGCATTTGTAAGCACTTGTTTAACCATGAATGTGGGATGCTGTTTTTTTTTTTTTTTTTTTAATCTAGCCATGCCATACTTAGATTCTTCCCCTTTTTACAGTTCTCCATTGTGACTTTATTTAACAATGAGTGATTCTTTGTACATATGACTTTATTCTGTCACCCTTTTGTTCTATTGCCATGATAAGTTTTCTTCTAAATGACTATAAACTCTATTTCCATCAGTTACAGTGTATAGTTTATATATTGTTGGAAGGTAAATTAATTGGTCAGTAGTTTTTAGGATAGCTTGCATGGTCACTTTTAAGGAGGAGGAGTGTCATTTTTCCTGTTAACCAGGTTGACATCTGTTTGGGATGCTCATACAAGTTGTTCTTACTTGCAGCTAAATCTTTGTGTAAAGATATTAATATTTTTACCCAGAAGTTAGGTATTGCATCTGGGCCTGGGGTTTTCCATTTAGGAGCTTTTCATAATTTTGTTTCAATTTCTGTGGCCATTACTTCATCCCACTTCTTTCCTGTACATTTAAACTTCTTACTTTTTTTACTACTGCTATTCATTCCTCTTTGTTATTTTGGAGAAATATCTATGAAGACTCTATGGAACATACATGTGTGTGTGTGTGTGTGTGTGTGTGTGTGTGTGTGTGTTTTGTTTGTGGTGTTTTTATTCCTTTTGCTTTTTTTCTTCAATTGTTATTTATTTATTTTGTATTTGTTAACTGGATTGGTCCAGCTGGGTAAGAATTTACCCTTTTTCAGTGTAGACCCGAGGGGAAAAGCCCCAAACAGACATGCAAGTTAGAGACAAGTTTACAATAATACAGAGCAAAACAATGTCATGAATACAATGGATAAGAAATAAAATAATATACTCCATGGAATTAAACATAGCTATATACAAAAATATAATAATAAGGGTGTAAAAGGAAAATCAATAATAAATCAAGAGGAATGCAGTAAGGGAATTAAGTTATAGCTAATCATTTGAAAATAATATGGCATTATTAGATTAGTGGCTAGAAGGAGAAATTGTGTAAGTGCAGGGGGCCTCAGATCTGAGGAAGTAACCAGTGCAGGTGTAAAAAAAAAGAGAAACGTGGGTGTACAAGGGGCCTCAGATCAGAGGAAGAGATGGTGGAGAAGAAGAAAGTAGTAAAGGAAGGATGTAGTGATCTAGAGGGAGGGTGTATGTGTGTGTGTGTGTGTGTGTGTGTGTGTGTGTGTGTGTGTGTGTGTGTGTGTGTATATATATATATATATATGTATATGTGTGTGTGTGTATATATATATATATATATATATATATATATATATATATATATATATATATATGTATGTATATGTGTTTATGTATGTATATATATATATGTATATATATATATATATATATATATATATATATATATATATATATATATATATATATATATATATATATATGTATATGTATATATATATATATACACATATATGTATATGTATATATATATATATATATATATATATATATATATATACATATATATATATATAAGGTCTTGTAGATCAGACTTAGTGGTAAAGTGGGTGTAGGGAAAGGGAGGGGTTAAGTAGGGTGGTTGCAGGTACATATAGGGTTGTTATGGAGATACAGTATCAGGTCATGTTTGAAGTTAGGAAGGGAGGTATGGCCTCTGATTTGGAGTGGAAGATTGTTCCAGATAAGGGAAATGGAGTGTTATAGAGTATTTTACCTATGTTCTTATTGGGTCTATAGACTTGTAAGTGTTTATCGGAGCTGCGCAGGGAACGGGGAGTGGTGTACCAGGAGATTAGGTCGGACAGAGATGGACAGTCAGAGTTAGAATTAAGAACTGTAGAAGCTTGGATTAATTGACTATTTGGATCATCAATGAATTTCTTATTTTGTACTTTTCCTTTATATTTATCTGCATTTCTTCTATGTTTTTCTGCCTGTGCTGATATCTTTAGTTTATTATTTGAAATAGTGTACAATAGATCCTAGTCTGTTGCTCTTATCACATCTGTGTTTTGTAAGTAACTTTACTAATCTTCTGTTCTACATTCCCCCTCTGTGTTTTTTTTTTTTTTTTGTATTGTGAAATGTTCCATATCTGGAGGCTTTTGTCTGTATTTCTTTTCAAATATCTTTGAAGCTGCTTTTTCATATTGATTAGTTTGGGTTTCTCCTTTGCAAAAATATTGGACCATATCAGATCTCTCCTTAATTCCCATGTTCTTGTTTCTTCATTACACCTTTCAAAAATCTGTAGGTTTTCTTCTTTATATTATTGCAGTTCCTCGGTCACTTCCTTTCCCAAGTGACCCAAAGTTTCTTGATCTGTATAAAGTTTTTCATAGGTATGTTGTATTAATGAACCCAAATTTGTATTTGAAACTTTTGACATTTTTTCTAGTATTTTTGTTTTGTCTAATTTGTGTCGTAATCTTTCTGAATACCTTCTATCTGAAAATTCTGGGCTTCTTAGATGATAGTAACAGTACATAATTCTTTTTCTTTCTTATCAGTAGTCCACTTTATCATCTTTATGGCTTTCTAGTGGCCTGTCACTTACTAGTTCCTTCTACAACGGGGAGCCATCCTCCCCCCTGAGCCTGACCTAACCCCATTTTAGGAATGTTTCCGTGTCTTGAAAAATGTCCCTACATTCACTGCTGCAGTATTCTTAACGTATGGGATTCCCTGCTGTGGACGCCTGACATCCAGCCAGTCTACCAAAGACTCCTGTTGCTTTAAAGTTATGCCGAACATCACCCAAATGCTCTTTGTGTAGCATAGGGCATAAAGGTGACATTCAGACCTACCATAGTCGGAACTTATTGGCCCCCATTCTGAATGTGTATATTCACCATCGGTCTGTTAACCTGTGTCCATTTTCTGCCAGTTGAATACAGTTTCATTCTCCAGTGACTCTTTCAGGCCTATATGGTGTCTCTGGCTTTCAAGGATGTTTATCTCCGTATTCCAATCCATCCCATTTTCAGGAAGTTTTTGCATTTCTCTGTATTTCCTGGCATTTTCAGTTATCTGCTTTGCCCTTTTGCCTTTCTACTGCCCGAAGTGCGTTCAAATGGCTTGCTCCTGTGATTGCTTTTTGCAGCATCAGGGGATCCAAATTTTTCCTTACTTGGATGTCCTGTTGATTCAGGCATCCTCTTCAGAGACCTTTTTACAAAATCTTCATTTTGCCATTTTGCTTCTTCAGAGTTTGGGGTTCACTATAAATTTGTCTTTCTCTGACTCATCAATATCATGTTTTTCTGGGTTGCAGGATTCAGATGGTGCCAATCCTTGCTTCCCTGCCCCCTCCAAAGGCCTTAACTCTCATTTCTTTCTTTCACACTCTTCTTTCTCTGGCTTCCATTACCACCAGGGAGTTTCTGAGGGCTCGGGGTTTCATGGCATCCACCATTCCGATGTTCCATGTGGCCAAACTTTATGCACATCCTCTAGACTTTGTTGTTCCTCTTCCTTGTCTTGGACAGGAACTTCACTGTTGGATTCAGCAGTTATCTCTGAATCCAGGAATCCATTTTCATCCCCCTGTTCCCTCCTGAGAAATTGTTCACAGACAGTTCAGACATGGGATGGGGGCAACATTTGGCTCCCTAAAATTTCAGGGGGTATGGTCACCTCATGAGCAGTCATTAATGCCAAAGAGATGAGATCTCTTCAGGCCTTTCATCCTCTTTTTTTTTTTTTCCTCTCGAGGACCTCTCAAGGTGTTCACAGACAATACCACAGTGATGTGGTATATCAACAAACCGGTAGGAATGAGATCTTATCATCTTTGCTGGTTGGCACTTCTGGTATGGGATCTTTCTGTAAAGTATCAAGTGTTTTATATTCCTTCCAGTCAGAACATTGTGGCAGACGCTCTGAGCAGGTCCTTTACTCAGTCTCATGAATGGATGCTTCACAGGGATGTGTTTCTGGACATTATCCACCAGTGGGGTACTCAAGTGGATCTTTTTGACTCCCCTCTGAGCAGATAACTTCCTCTGTTTTGTGTCAGAGTCCCAGGTTCTCTGGTGTGGAAGGTGGATGCCCTGTCTTTTTTTTGGAAGGGAATGTTTCTTTAAGCATTCCCTCCACTTCCTCTCATTCCGAAAGTCCTTTTATTTTTTTTTAAACACCTTTATTGAATTATCACTTGTGACATAGGCAAATCTACATGTGTACAAAAAGTAATCAAATTGTATTAAATTAATATAAGCAAATGTTATACTTCACATATATATTGCTATATATCATATATAACCCAAGCAACATTACATAAATTATTCAATTCTTGATCCTTTTTTTTTTTTTTTTTTTTTTTTTAAACAAGAGACATCTTTGCTTATGTCTTGAGTGACAGTTTAATAATCATACATTTATATAAATGAAAGTGAACCACACCGACACAATCCTAGTTGCAAGCATTTTACATCACCATACTAACACACTCCCAGTTGCAAACATTATACATGGCTTATAATCTACCCATTTTCAGTTAAACATTATATAGCAGTGCTGCCTTCTTTTAAACCTCAGTCCTCCCCTGCATGTATTTTTCCCCACAGTTCCCATATTTACCTTTGTAGTTTGCTCCTACCCTTTTCTAAAGATCTCAGTTCCAGTGTTTTATTTCTATTACTATATTCACTGCATGTAATATAGCTGGTTTAAATTTTGATTTCCATTTTCTAGTAATTGCTTTTTTGGCGGCCACCATAATTGGACACAGCAAGGCCTTACCATGTCTAGGCAATTCTGATTCTGTATTATAGTTCAGAAAAATAATCTTCCTCGTCACAGCAATCTGCCCACCCCGCATCTTCGACAGTCCATCCCGCTGGGAATCTAAGTCCGCCAACCCACCACACTCTCAGAAAATATGTTCCCAAGTACCTCTGTTACACCTCCAACATTTGCTGTCTACCCAAGGAAAAAATTCTCTGGAGTCTACTTTGGGTATAAAAATATCTGTGTAAACATTTCCAAACAAAAATTCTAAATCTTCTAGATTTTGGTTGCATATTAGAGAGACATACATATATCCTCCCATTGTTTCTTTGTGAATTGCATATTCAGTCTGTCTTCCCAATCCTTTTTAACCTCCTCTGATAGATTTATTGATTCTTATCACGCAATATTTTATATGCTCTACTAATTATTCCTTTTTTAATGGCATCTGCTCTAGATTCTACTAAAAACTCTTCCACTAATGGTCTTTTGTTTAAGACCACCTTATTTCTTTCTCTTTGCCTATACTCTTATCAATCCTTGATAGGGAAGGCAATCTTTAACCTGCAGTCCAAATAAATTCTTGGCCTCTTCCCATTCTATTACCTTTCCCTCTTTAGTTATTTGTTCCCAATACCTTGGTTCCTTTGCCGGTTTTCTTCAATAAATTCCAGCCCCCTATTGTCTATATCCCTAGTTGCAGTCATCCCTATTAGTAGAATCTCTTTTCTCCATTCCCGTGTTGGCTTAGTTCTTAGAATACTTTCTGCTACTTTATTGATATAATATTCTGTATGATTATTGTTGTTCTCCTTAAAGGCCTGCATCTAAAATCCCAGTCTCTCCTTGTTTCTTGAGTTTCCCCCATTTCAACATCATCCCTTTCCTCTTTGAAATATAGCTGTCTGCTTGTGCTATGTATAGGAGCCTTAACTGTGTAGCTTTGAAATACCGCTTCAAATTGGGTAATACCAGTCCGCCCTGTTCGGCTGGAAGAATCATCTTATCCCAATTGACTCTTGCTGTCTTCCCCTCCCAGATAAAGTCCTTCAGCTCTTTATTAATTGCTATTCACAGCTTCTCCTCTGGTTGATAAAAATATGCCTGACCAGTGTATAAGGCTAAAGAGACTAAAATCATTTTGACTGCTTGTATCTTACTATCCATATCCATATAACTAAGCTTCCATTTTTCTCAGTTTTTGTATTATCTTTTGTTTAGCCTCTTCTCACATATCCTTAGCTGCCACACCAGAATAATTTTTAATCCATACTCCAAAATATTTAATTTTATCATGTCCCCATAAATACGGAAAAAGGTGAGCCAATTCACATGTAGGTGCATAATTTACCGTGATTGCCTTTTGTTTTAGCTTCATTAATTTTATATACCCAAAAGATTTGAAACTGTCTCAAAATGTTACACAACAGTCTCTTTCTGGTTTTGTCTGGTATAAAATAACATCATCTGCCAATAGAGACAGCTTTTCTTGAGAGCCATACCAATTATATCCTTGAATTTCTGAGTCCCTTATTTTCTTTGCCACTGGTTCTAAATATAATGCAAATAACAAAGGGGAAAGAGGACACCCCTGACTGGTTCTTCTGCTCAAGCAGAAATTATCAGAGAGGACCCCACCCGCTTTAATTTTTACATCCAATCCCTCAAATATCCTCCTCTACAAACCTTATAATTCTTTCAGGAAAGGTAAATGCTTCCTTTGCCGTACACATAAAGTCCTAGCTTAGTCAAATGCTTTTTCTGTATCAAGACCTACCAGTAACAATGGTATCTTCTTACATTCTGCTTCCCTCTGGATCATCAGTATTCTGTTAATGTCAGATGTTTGCCTCCCGTCCACAAAATCACATCGATCCATGTCTATCAGTTTTTGCATCACTTTTGCCATTGTTTTAGCCGTTATAGACATGAACACTTTATAATCATAGTTTAGCATTGAAACAGGCATGTATGAAGCTGAGTATAATGGATTCTTACCCTCTCTCTATATATTGCAGCTAACACTGATTTCTTCCAGGATGTTGGTACTCCCCCTCTTAAAAACCTTCCAGACCTTTATCAGTCTTTTCCCTCCTAACTTCCACAGGAATACCATCTATTCTTGGGGACTTTCCTGTAGATTGGTTCTACATCACAATTTTTATTTCATCTTCTCCTATCCTAATCATTAGTAATTGTGCCTCATCTGCCTCTAACCGTGGGATATTTAATTATTCCCTAAACATTTCCATTTGTATATTTTCTTGATTTCCATATTTTTCTGCTTTATATATACTTTCATAGAATTTCTGAAACATTTCTAATACCTCTACAGGATCTCTTGTTACCTTCCTTGTTATGGGCTCTCTAAGCTTGGCAACAGCCCTTTCTACTTTTTGTTGCCTGAGTCATCATGCTAAAATTTTTTGTGGTCTACTGTTGTTATCAAAAAATAGTTCCTTAACAGCAATCTTTCTAAACTCATGCACATTAGCAAGGTAATGCCTTATTTTCTGCTTAGCATTTTGCAGTCGATCCTCCTCTTGTTCTGCGAGATTCCCCCTATTCTGCAGTACTTTAACATTTGCCAGTCCCTCTCAGTAATTCTTGTTACTTCCTAACTGTAGCTCCATTTCTTCTATTTCAGCACTATTTTTAAATTAAACCTTATTTTTAAATTCCATCTTAATTTTATCCCACTCCCTAGCTATATTTTCAGAAGAAATTTCTATCCTCTCTAATAGCGCCTGAATAATCTCCACTACCCATTTCTTAAATTCCTCTCTTTTCAACAGATAGGTGGGAAAGCGCCAATGTCTCATTTTTATTTCATTACCCTGTGTTTTTATTTTAGTTATTGGCACATGATCTGAAGTAGTTATTGGGTGTGTCTCAAGACCTTCAGTTAAATGCGCATGTTCTGTGAAATGTAAATTCTGTCTAGCCTTGCACAGGTTTTATATCTTGGGGAATATGTAAATTCACTCTGAACTCCTATTACTGAACTGACATCTCCCATGCTAAGTATTTTCATAAACTTCATCAAAAATCTACCCTCCTTTGTTATAGTTTCCCTTCTGGGCCCTCCAGACACATCTTCACTGTTGCAAATCACATTCCACTCCCCACCTATAAGTAATATTCCTTGCTGAAAACTGATTTTCTCCCAGGATTTAAGCTCCATTATAGCAGTTTTAGGTGGAATACAAATACATGGCACTGTCATCCTCCTCCCTTGCCAGTAGCCCCTTAGCACTACAAATCTGCTATTATCATCTTTTTTAACCTCTTTTATATCACTATTGGAGCACCTCTTGCAATTAATATAAGTACTCCTCTTTTTTTGTCCTGGGTATTCCACTGAATAATTATCCTAAAAACCTTTTTTATCAAATTCACATTTTCAGTTCTTTTTAAGTGCGTCTCCTGTAACATGGCTGTTTGCACTATACATTTTAATGTAGTTCACTACTCTTTCTTTTTTGTATTTATCTACGAGACAGTTGACATTTAAAGACGTATAGAAAATATTTTTGCATTAAAAAGTTATTCCCATTTTTTATGTATAACACTTTTTTTGTTAAATGTCTAGTTCCAGCTTTTGTGTTACATGCATACACTGTTTGACAGGTTGAACTTTTTATACAGTTTTTTCCTGTTGTTGCATCTTACAAACATTTTGTTTTATTGAAAGCCCTCAAAAAGAAAAAAAACTATTAAGGTAATAACACACAAAATTATGTACATTTCAAATACTGAAGTTTTACCCTCCTAATAGGAACAAAAGTCCCAAACTGACAGCCATACTCACAAACTTGTGTTAGCATGTTTAACCTTTCTTTTAGGTTAAGACACATGGTGCAGCCTGTGCTTCTACTAAGTGATAAGTGGTTTTGTCTTTTCTTTATAGCTCTTCCATCTGGGAAAACCCCTGAATGCTTTCAGAGAAATAATGTCCTGGCCAATTTCTCTACTCATTTTTTTCCTTCAGCCATTCACTCTCCACAAGCCTGTAGCCAGTTTCTCTTTATCAGATTTGTCTCAGTGGAGCCATGAGAACCAGGCAGCCAGTTTCTCTTTATCAGATGTTTCCATGGAAACATGAAGACCAGCTGCAGAACTGCTACTGAGCATATATGTTTTTGCTAGAAAAACCCTCACAATATTCAGTATTCTTTCATTCATGTGCTCACTCTCACAGCTTGTCACTAATCAGTCTAAGGTCCTCAATCCAGTGATTTTCCCATGCAAGAATGAGAAAAAGCACACCAATCCTTTCTTTTCATGCTGTTTTAACCAAGTTTTTTTCATTGCCTTCCCTACTGTTCTTAAAACTGAACAAGAAGAAAGAGAGAAGGGAGAAAAAAACAAAACAGAAGCACCTGTTTACAGTCCCCATTATACTTAAAAATAACTGAGAAAACTTTACTTTATAGCATACAAAGAAAATCATAAACCACAAAAATAGGGCCAGTAAGAAAAAAAAATCTTTACTTGCAGTTAACTTTCTACCTCCTTTTCCCCTCCCCAAAGCATTTTTGAACATTAATGGCATGAAGTAGGTCTTATGCTTTAGAGTTCCCCACATGTCCAACAAATTCTAAAAAGTCCAATATTTCCAGATCATCTTCTTCTGTCATGTTTCACAGGCATAATTATTGTATTGTAATCCCACATTAAGTTAATGGTTTTATTAATGTTCATCCCAGTCTCCTGAATCATGTCACTGCTTCGTTTCCAACTTGCTGTCAATTCTTCTAGTCCACTCTTGTGCTCCCTTCCTTCACTGCAACATTTTCCAATGAAACACTGGAAAAAGTTTCACAGGTACAGTTTCTTTGTGGTCTTTATTACCAGTAAAACATGAAACAGAATCTCTTTCTGTTTCACAGCTCATTCTTTGTATTTCCTCCTTAGCGTGTACTTCATCAAAAAATGATTGTTTCTCCAGGGAAGAATACTTTTGAAGACAGCTGGGTACAGCAGTTTGAATCTCGCACCCGCATCTCGACATTCCCTGAATAGTGGAATAAATTAGCTTTTTTCTGCCTGGTGTAGAATGAGTAATCATTCTTCACAAACATTCTGCTGTCTCCCGCTTTTAGTACTTTGGCCTTCTGCTACAGTTCTGTCAAAATCAACTCCTTCTGCTGGTAGGATTGCATCTTTACTATTCAAGGTCTAGGTTGCTTTCTAATAGCCAGGTTTGGAATATACACACAATGTGGCCTTTCAACTAACATCTTCTGCTGTGAAATACCAGTCCAGTTGCTTATTTGTGCTTTCATGAAAGTAATGCAGCCTGTTCCTTCCAACTTCTCTAGTATAACTGAAAATCTCAGGTTTTCCCTATGTGCTCTGTCCTCTAACTCTATTATATTTTGAAACATCTCTTCCTGAGCAGTTTTATATTCAGCTAGCCTTTTCTTCATCTCAACCTGTGACTATTGCAGCTTTGTCACCTTGTCTAAATATTTGTTTAAATAGTCTTCCATTTTTTCTAGCCTTTTGTTGTTTCTGTTGATATACTCCATCAGTGTTTCTTTTATTTAACCAGGTCTCTGTGCAGTTGTCTTATATATTCCTGTAGGTTACTGAAATTCATGTCTGGAGATTGCATTGCATTTTGCTTTTTTTCCCCAGTTAGTGTTTCTTCCTCCACTTTTTGTAGCCGAGTTATTTTCCAGGCAGTACACTTATAGCCAGTTAGTGACATTTGCTCATAAATATAAGTCTGCTGGCCTTCTGTGCTGAGTTTCTGTGCTTACACTGGGAGAGCTATAATTAAGCTGTTACTCCATTTGCAGCCATTATGGAAGACCCTCATTCCAAAAGTCCTGTTCAAAATTCAACAGGATGTTCCCAAAGTCTTGTTGGTGAATCCCTCTTGGCCACAATGGCACTGGTTCCCTCTTCTGCATTTAGCCAGAGGCAATTATCACAAGTTACCTCACAGGGTGGGTGGATCTAGTCTCACAAGACAAGGGATCTCTTATCCTTCCCCATCTGTCCACGCTTCAACTGACACAACTGACACTGTGGGTGATAGGATTTTGATTCCTCATAGACACCTTTTATCTGAGAATGTGCTGCAAGTCCTGCAGGAGGCTGGGAAACTTACCGATAGGAAAGCCTATTTATCCAAATGGAAGAGGTTTTCTATTTGGTGTCTCTCTCATAACTTGGAGCCACTTACTGTGGATGTTCCTTTGGTTCTGTCTTATTTGTGTGAGTTGCCCAATGCTGGTTGGACCTATTCTTCTATTAAGGCACATTTGTCAGTTATCCCTATCTTATACCTATCAAAGTCAACATCATCTTCTTTCGGCTGTTCCCATTAGGGGTCGCCACAGCGGATCATCTGTTTCCATTTCTTCCTGTCCCCTGCATCTTGCTCTGTCACACCAACCACCTGCATGTCCTCTCTCACCACATCCATAAACCTTATCTTAGGACTTCCTCTTTTCCTGTTACCTGGTGGCTTCATCCTTAGCATCTTTTTCCCAATATTCTCAGCATCCCTCCGCAGCATATGTCCAAACCAACGTAATCTTGCCTCTCTGGCTTTGTCTCTAAACCTTCCAACCTGGGCTGACCCTCTAATATACTTATTCCTAATCCTGTCCACCCTCGTCACACCCAGTGTAAATCTTAACATCTTTAACTCTGCCACATCCAGCTCTAACTCCTGCCTTTTTGTCAATGCCACTGTCACCAACCCATATAACATAGCTGTTCTCACTACCCTCTTGTCGACCTTCCCTTTCACTCTTACTGGTACTCGTCTGTCTCAAATCACTCCTGGCACTCTTCTCCACCCACTCCATCCTGCCTGTACTCTCTTCTTCACCTCTCCTCCACACACCCCATTACTCTGAACTATTGATCCCAAGTATTTAAAGTCATCTACCTTCGCCACCTCTACTCTTTGCATCCTCACCATTCCTCTGTCCTCCCTCTCATTCACACATATATTCTTAGTCCTGCCCCCCCTTTATTCCTCTTCTCTCTAGAGCATATCTCCATCTCTCCAGGGTTACTCTACCTGTTCCCTACTCTCACTACAGATCACAATGTCATTTGCAAACATCATAGTCCACGGGGACTCTTGTCTGATCTCATCTGTCAACCTGTCAATCACCACTGCAAATAAGAAAGGGCTCAGAGCTGATACTTGATGTAATCTCACCTCCACCTTAAATGCATCGGTCACTCCCTCCGCAGACCTCACCACTGTCACACTACCCTCGTACATATCCTGTACCACTCTTACATACTTCTCTGACACTCCCGACTTCCTCATACAATACCACAACTCCTCTCCAGGCACCCTGTCATAAGCTTTCTCTAAGTCTACAAAAACACAATGCAACTCCTTCTGACCTTCTCTGTACTTCTCCATCAACACTCTGAGTAAACATCGCATCTGTAGTGCTCTTTCTTAGCATGAAACCATACAGCTGATCACTAATCATCATGTCCCTTCTTAACCTAGCTTCCACTACTCTTTCCCATAACTTCATGCTGTGACTGATCAATTTAATTCCTCTGTAGTTACTACAGCTCTGCACATCACCCTTATTCTTAAAAATCGGTACCAAAACACTTTTCTCCATTCGACAGGCATCCTCTCACTTTCCAAAATTTCATTAAACAATCTGGTTAAAAACTCCACTGCCATTTCACCTAAGCAATCTGGTTAAAAACTCCACTGCCATTTCACATAAACATCTCCATGCTTCCACAGGTATGTCATCTGGACCAACAGCCTTTCCATTCTTCATTCTCTTCATAGCTGTCCTTACTTTTTCCTTGCTAACCCATTGCGCTTCATGATTCACTATCCTCACATCATCCAACCTTCTCTCCCTTTTATTCTCTTCATTCATCAACCCCTCAAAGTACTCTTTCCAATTGCTCAACACACTCTCCTCGCTTGGGAGTATGTTTCCCTCATTATCCTTTATCACATTTACCTGCTGCACATCTTTCCCAGCTCGGTCCCTCTGTCTAGCCAATCGGTACAGGTCCTTTTCTCCCTCCTTAGTGTCCAACCTTTCATACAACTCTTCATATGCCTTATCCTTGGCCTTCGCCACCTCTCTCTTTGCCATGCACCTCATCTCCTTATACTCCTGTCTACTTTCTTCATCTCTCTGACAATCCCACTTCTTCTTTGCCAACCTCTTTCTCTGTATACTCTCCTGTACTTCCTCATTCCACCACCAAGTCTCCTTGTCATCCTTCCTCTGTCCAGATGTCATACCAAGCACCTTTCTAGCCGTCTCCCTTACTAGCTCTGCTGTAGTTACCCAGCTATTTGGTAACTCCTCACTGCCACCCAGTGCCTGTCTTAACTCTTCCCAGAACTCCACCTCCCAATTACCCTTTTTCAATTTCCACCATTTGATCCTTGGTGCTGCCCTCACACTCCTCCTCTTCTTCTTGATCACCAGCATCATCCTACAAACCACCATCCTATGCTGCCTAACTACACTTTCCCCAGTCACCACTTTACAGTCTCGAATCTCATTCAGACTGGCCCTCTACATAAGATATAATCTACCTGTGTGCATCTTCCTCCACTCTTGTATGTCACCCTATGCTCCTCCCTCTTGTTAAAATACGTATTCACCACAGCCATGTCCATCCTTTTCGTAAAATCCACTACCATCTGAACTTCTGCATTCCTTTGTTTAAAACCATACCGACCCATCACTTCCTCATCCCCTCTGTTCCCTTCACCAACATGCCCATTGAAATCTGCTCCAATCACCACTCTCTCACCCTTGGGTACAGTCATCACCACTTCATCCAATTCACTCCAAAATTTTTCTTTCTCATCCATCACACACCCAACTTGTGGTGCATATGCACTAACAACATTTATCATTACACCATCAATTTCGAGCTTCATAAACATCACTTTATCTGACACTCTTTTCACCTCCCAAACACTCTTAGCATACTGTTCCTTCAGGATAACTCTTACGCCATTTCTCCTTCCATCCACACCATGATAAAACAATTTGAACCCACCTCCTATACACCTGGGTTTACTCCCTTTCCATCTGGTCTCTTGCACACACAATATACCAACCATCCTTCCGTCCATCATATCGGCTAGCTCTCTCCCTATACCAGTCATACTGCCAACATTCAAAGTTCCGACCTTCACTACCACATTCCTAGCCTTTCTCCTCCCTTCCTGCCTTTGGCCATGCCTTCCTCCTCTTCTCCTCCTTCAGCCAACAGTAGCCCAATTTTTGCCAGCACCCTGTTGGCTAACAGTACTGGTGGCGGTCGTTGTTAACCCGGGCCTTGACCGATCCAGTATGTAAATATTTACTGTGGTCTGCATGAATGATTTGACGAAGTTTTACGCCGGATGCCTTTCCTGACACAACCCTCCCCATTTATCCGGGCTTGGGACTGGCACAAAGAAATGCACTGGCGTGTGCATCCCCAGTGGCTGGGTTCCTATCAAAGTTGACACCAGCACAAAACTCTTTGGCGTCACCATCGATGATCAGCTAAAACTTGACTTTCACATAAATAATTGTATCAGAAAAACCCATCAAAAACTAGGACTTCTGTATAGAAATAAAAAATGTCTCACTGCTGAAGCTAGATCACTCTTTTATACACACCATTCTTCTACCTTCCCTAACTTATTGCTGTCAAATATTTACAAACCTTAACTGTACTCTACTTGCAAAACATGAATCAGCCTATCACAAGGTATTTGCAGCCCACCAAACCTATAAATCCCACCACTGTCTCTCCTTAAAACACTTTAAACTGGCTTGAATTACATCACCTGCTAATTCTCTCCCAGCTCCAAACCATTCACTCTGTTCTTTACCAGCCAGCCTACTGTCCAGCTCTAAGCTGTCTCATCTCCCACTACTCACCCTCAAGAACTCCACCCAAAATCTATTACAAATCTATAAACCCAAGTCAAAATCTGGTTGTATCTTTTATATAGCTACAACCCCTGTATAGCCTGGAACAAACTGCCACTTGAAGTCCGATCTCTTACTCATCCCAAACCATTTAAAATGGCCTTAAAAGAGTACTTTAAAAGACACTGGACCTGTCACTGTTCCCAGCCTCCCTGAATAACATCTATCATACAAACTAACTGTCTTTCTCTTCTCTCTTTACTTGTCCCTCTCATAATCTTTTTCTGTCCTTTCTATTTTACCCCCCCCCCCTTTGCATTACTTAATTAATAGTCTAACTTATCATGGGACTTTTTACATTCCTATCTTTAAATTGCATCATAGTACCGTTGTCCGTTTCCCTATGATCTATGTCTTCCTAGCATTATGTATTACTGCATGTTTTCTTGGAAGTGTCCATTGTTTGTATTACTTGGAGCTTTTCTCCCCGGGCCTCCGCTGAAAAAGGGGTTTAGCTCAGTCAGACACTCCCAGTTAACAAATGTAAAACAAATAAATCTCTTCTTGTCTACCGTTTTCTCCTCCTTTAGCTTCTAGATTTGAGGTGAAACGATTTATTAAAGGTATCCTTAGTATTAGACCTCCCAGGAAGCCTGTTCCTCCTTTCTGGAATCTTAATTTTGTTTTGGAGAAGTTGACTCGGGCACCTTTTCAGCCTGCTGCTTCAGCTTCCTTGCAGCATTGTTCCTGGAAGACTGTCCTTTTGTTGTTTTCTTCTGCCAGAAAGGTGTCTTGAGTTACAGGTCCTTACAGCTTGTCCTCCTTTTTTGATCTTTCATGACGACAGAGTATCCTTGCACAATAACCCTTCTTTTATATCCAGGGTGGTTAATGAGCTATCACTTAGTCTATTAATCTGCCTCCTTTTTTCCCTCTCCGCAAACTGACAGTGAAGGGGTGCTGCATAATTTGGAAATGCATAGGCAACTCGCAGTTTATTTGGATAAGACTGTGGCTGTTAGAAAATCTGATCAGTTGTTTGTTTCTTTTCATCCTAGATCTTTCCAAGCAAACTATTTATTATTGGATTTCTAAGGTTATTTCTTTTTGTTAAACTTTTCATGGCAAGAGAATTCCTCTTCATTCAAGGCTCATTTTACTAGAGCTGTGGTTTCTTCTGGTGATTTTTTTTTTCAAGGGCTTGGATACTAATTGTATTCCTGAAGCAGGTACGTGGACTTCTGTGCATACCTTTACCAAATACTACAAGTTGGATGGTATCTCTAGAGCTAGAGCTGGTTTTGCTAGTGCCATTCTTCATGGCTTTTTAGGGGACTCGTCTGCTGCTCCTTCACCCTCCCTAGTTTCCTCTTGATTTTTGGCACTCTTCCATATGTTAAGAATACTGCAGCAGTGAATGTAAGGATGTAGTACAGTTGTGTAATATCTTGCCATAATGGTAGATGTCCTTGCCTTCACTGCTGCAGTATCTTGCTCCCTCCCTCCTTACCCCTAGTCTTCTGTCTTCATGGATGTACAGATTACCTGTTGGGTTCCTTGGACTGGTGTTCCTACTGGGACAATCAGTTCTGACTATGGTAGGCCTGAACATCACTTTTGTGCAACGAGCATTTAGGTGACATTCAGCTTACCTTTTAAAGCAACAGGAGTCTTTGGTAGATTGGCCAGACATCAGGCTTCCATGGCAGGGAATCCCATATGTTAAGAATACTGCAGCAGTGAAGGCAAGGACATCTACCATTATGGTAAGATTTTACGCAGCTGTACTTTCTACACTCTCACTTTTTTCCAGTCCTGGCATCAGTGCACTTTTTTCCTGAGACTTGTGCACCCAGCTGTCTTTCTATTTTTAATCTACTTCTGTCTATGACATATGCTATACAAAATACAGTCTATATTAGTGTTGTCTTGGTGAGATTTTGTAAAAACAGGAATCACCTTGTGAAGGTACTTACCAAGACTTGAGGATGAATTCACTTCCAGCAATCCTACTCTTCTTTGCTTGCTGATTTTATCATCTTTCCATTCTGACCCCCTTATCTTTCCATTTTTAAATGTTTAAAATCCACAAAAAGAAGGTGAGAAGTCTTTACATTTGGTTGTTTTCTAGGAGCCAAATTGTAACTATGACATAATCTGTTAAGTGTGATTACTGTATAGATCGATTGATTATCACATATCTTAAGTAATTCATATGGGAGACTGCCACCAGAGTAGGAACAGGGCTTAAGTTTACTTAGTAAACGTTTTTTATAAACATTTATAGTAATATCTTGGATCTTGTCCATACTAATATGTTGCACTGTCCCTTCCTTATCTTCATCACTCGTTAGGTCTGCCCCTAAAGCAATCTCCTTTAAAATAAAACTGAAACCAGAGATCCCTTCCACCCAGGTCAAGCTTCTAATCCCCAGTAAACCTAGTTGACTGCACTGAATATGCAGAAATGTATATCACCTAAGTATATCGGCATCTGAACAGCTGCATAGATGCAACTGTACCCTGTAGGAACAAGTACAGGGCAAACCCCAGAAACAAACCCTCATGATGAAATCCTGATATCCACAAGATTTGTAATAAAAGGAAAAGAATTTCGAACAAATGTAAGAAGAGTACTTCCCATAATGTCCTAGCCCTTGTCACTTCTTCTTTCGGCTTTTCCCGGTTAGGGGTCACCACAGCAGATCATCTGTCCGCTCATGATTGGCAGTGGAGTTTTACAGTGTCGAGTAACCTTCTACAGAAGGCACACACACGCACAAACTCACACCTAGGGCCAATTTAAAGTGTCCAATCTACCTACTGCATGTCTTTGGGATGTGGGAGGATACTGGAGCACCTGGAGGAAACCCACGCGACCACAGGGAGGACATGCAGACTCCACACAGAAGGCACCCCAGCCGAGAATCGAACCGGAGAACCTCTTGCTGTGAGGCAGCAACGCTAACCGCTGCACCACTGTGGCTGCCCATCCTCGTCCTTGTCACAAAAAAAAAAAAAAAAAAAACTTGGGTAATTAATAAACTCCGCCAAAGCCAAGTTTGAGGCTAAAATAGCTACCCAACCCAGTCGCAAGTCAATTTTAGTTACGTTTGTAATCTCAAAAGTCCAATGCAGAAGTGGTTGTGAATGACGTTAACTACACTGAGGCTGAAGATATAGCAAACCCGCTGGCTGATGAATTTAGTTCTAACTTTAACCTTCTCCTCTGTCCCTCAAGGTATACCTAAAACTGGCTCGCTTCCAGCTATTACATAAGGCCGAGGGTTAAAAGTGCTATCAAAAGCTAAAAATAATGCATCCGTGGGTCATTACAGCATTTTTGGATGCGTGTTAAATTGCATGAAGAACAATTTAGCCACACCCCTAGCAACACTGTTCAATCTCAGCATCCGTACAGGTTTTGTACCAAACTGAATGGGGAACAGCTACATTCATTCCCCACCAGGTGGACCTTTCACAGACGTGGCAGTTACATACCCATAAGTCTGACCAGCCACGTATGCAAAGCCATGGAAAGACATCATGGAACCAATCAATCAGGAGGAAACTTCAAATATTGGACCCATTTCAGTTTGGATTCATTAAAGGCAGGTCATGCTTACTCAACCTGGTGGATTTGTTTTGAAAAGGTCACCAAAGCAGTGGATGAAGGCAAAATGGTATACACCACATACCTCCTTGACCTGGCCAAATTGTTTGACATAATTCCCCTCAGAGTAGAAAAGCTAAATAAAATGGGAATAAACCCCGATGTCACCCACTGGATTCCCACTGTAACACAAACTGCAGTATATCAACCCCCCAACTTATATATACCAACTCCGAAATTGCACTACAGTGGGGAAAATGCCATTTCCTCATGTTAGCCAAGTAACTCCTTTCCCTATGTAACACATTTGTGGATGTGAATGTTTGCTGTTTTATATTTGTTGAATTGCTGTTTGCTGAATTGCTATTTCAACAAAGTAATATAGACCCATAAAATGTTATGGTCTCTAAGGGCATCAGGGAGGTTTCCTCATGAGGTGTATAAGTTTGTGTGAGAAACAAGGATTCAGTCGAGTGGAGTCAGTGTTACTTTTTTTTTCATGAGTATGGGATGTTTTAAGTTGGGTAAAGCCAGAGAGGTTGATACCAGCAGATGGGGAAATTGGTTACAAGGTTCTACTTGTCAATATTGATATCATCACGAGTGAATGTTTCATAGGCTATGTTAGTAGTTGGCCAGTGACTGATTTCTCCTAGTATGGGGATGTTTCTAGGTGTGAAATAGAAAGCAGTTATGCAGGGTCTATATTACGTTATTGAACTTTTAAAAGTTCGAATGTCATATGGTCGACAACATATGATCGAACTTTTAAAAGTTTGAACGTTTCACCGGAGATCTCCACACAGTGCGGAATGGGAAGATTTCCCTTTCCTGCAGTGTAGTACGATCTCAGAGTTGGTATATTTAAAGGGCAGGGGATGTGGAGGGTGCAGCCCCCCTGGTTAAAACATTCAGGTATGTTTTTTTCTGTGGTTTATTTTTTTATTAGATTTTTGAACTTTTAAAAGTTCGATCATATGGTGTCGACCATATGACGTTTGAACTTTTAAAAGTTTGATCATCTAATATAGACACCTTATGCAAAGGTTTTTGTGATTGTTTAGTTTAAGTATATCTGCCATGTAAATTTTGGTGGGATAACAGGAAAGGAAGTGAGAATAATAAGAGCTGGTAAGTGGGATATGGACTTCCTCTGTTTTTTGTATTGTCTGTCTAACCAAATGATAAATCCTGGATTGAGTATTTCAGTAATAACTAATATGTGGTGAGTGTTGGGTGACCCAGGAGTGGAATTCAGTTGCCCTTCAGATGTTTAAAGAAAACAATGTTTAGATTTTTGGATGGTATTCGGCTGGTGATGGATAAAGAGGTTATAGAAGAGGAGCAGAGGCCAGGGTTGGGGTAGAGATCAATGCATGTTGTGATGTTTTTATAGTAGAATTGTACAAGAGGGAATTGGGGTGTTTTAGAGTTCAAGTAAGATTTCAGTTTACATGATTAGAGGGAGATATTTAGTATTTTATATTTAAATATGATGTTAGATGGTATGTTAAATAAGTTTGGGGAAATTGTTGCGTTAGAAATGCAAATCAATTTAATAACTTGTACGGCTTATTTGGGGGAAGTTTTGGATGGGTTGGATAGCTATTTCTCAGGTGTGGTGAGATAGTAGAAGGAGCATTATGGGAAGCTAGTGCATAGTTTTTGAGCAATGTTAGAGGTAAAAGGAGCTGAGACTTGATTAATTGGAAGAGTTGTATGGGTTACAGTTGAGAGAGAGAGAGAGAGAAGTATAAGAGTGGGCTAAAAGCAGAAGATAAGATCTGTGTCTGTAGGTGATTGTGGAGGGAGTGGGGTGGTAATAAGAAAGTTAAGGTACAATGACTATAAGGGTAGTGAATTAAACAGATTGTGATGGATAAAAAATGTAGGGTATGTGAAGGCTGAGCTGTTGCAATGGGTATATATGGAGCTAGATTGGGTGGTGATTAGTTAAGGAAGAGGTGGATAGTTGGAAGGGAGGGGTGGATGGGAATTGGTAGTAGGGCAGGGGAGCAGAGTGAGCCTGAGCTAAGATGAATGGAGCAAGGCTGCTAGCCAGGGATGGTCTTCACCAGCATCCTGAGGCAATGTAGTAATTACCATGTGTATACTGACAACCACTTAATTCTTATACAGAAAAATACAGTATGTGAGAGATGTAGTTGCACATTGACGCTGGAAGTTAGACTTGCATGCAGACACAAAAAGCAACAAACAGGTTGTCAGCGACTCGCACATGACTCTCCGCACTTACAAAGGACCACACACACAGACCCACATATGAGGAGGTGCTCACATGTCACTTACCCAGACCTCAAAGGCCTCTCAGGTGCAGTCCTCAGAAACTTTGCATGCACGCAAACAAGACAATTCTCATCACGACACACAAAGCCACATCTCATTGAGTCTCAACTACCAAGCCTGTAAGGCAAAACACTCCAAACACCAATATTCTGGTCAGGGGAGACGCCATTTTGAGAGACAGTGATGTCCCTCTTACCACGCTGGATAAGCAGATGTTACAGTTAGTTACCTGTCAGGGGCCAGGATCCCCCAGATCATGCAAGCACTCTGGTTACTTACCCCTAAGCACCAGTACAATTCGTAGTCCATATGGGTGTGAATAACCTGAGATGTACCTCCCTGGACTATATGAAGAGAGACCTGATTGAGCTCTTAGATTGTGTGTCACAGGCAAGTATCAGCCTAACATTGATCAGCATTCTGCCATCTCCAATGATGATGCCACAATACCAGCAGAAAATGATCAACTTTAACAGTTAGCTTAGCTATTGACGTCATCCCAAAGGGGTCCAATACTTGTCAACCTTGGAGGACATGGTTGACAGGCCATTCTTCTTTGCCAGGGATGGTCTTCACCTGTTACCTCTGTGCTTTTGGATACTGGCCAAAACATTGTGCACCACCTGCATTGCCAAACGGACAAACCATCCAGTATAACAAAAGCTACTCAGGGCAAGCTAAAGGTGTTACTGCTCAATGCTAAGAACCTCAGCAAGAAACTGCAGTTCCTGGAAGCTCTCTTCACTCTGGAGAATGCTGATGTCTGTGCAGTTATTGAAACATGGTTCAAACCTACGGAAAGAACTGCAGCACTGCATGGTTGTTATGCCTTTCATACATTCTGATTACCCATTGAAAGAGCAAAAGGCAGAGTATATTTATCAACATAAAGGGTAAGCACACCTCAGGGTTAGTCAAACAATGTGACATGCTTGAGCTGCTCCATGTCCAATTAACCATGGGAAAAAATCCATTTTCCTGCTACCTCCAGGTCCCCCACCATGTACAGGAAACCCATACATCATACCTAAAGTTACTAGAATCACTTATTATCCAGCCCAATACCATATTCATCTGTGATTTTTAACTACCCATTCTTCACTTGGGAGGCATACATGGCCACTAACATGCAGGCTCAAAGATGTCTTGACTTTGTAAATTCAAATGTCATGGAGCAGCTAGTTTGCACTCCTGCTTGAGATAACAAATATCCTAGATCTGGTACAAATATCCTAGATCTGGTACTCAGAAATATGGGAGAGTGCTGCACCCTGTGTGATATCCTCAATGGTAAGAACCGATCACAGCATGGTCTCCCTTGAAATAAAGATAAAACTAGCCACCCCACCTAACCCCAAAACTTTAATAACCTCTCTAAAGTAAATTACCCCCTATTTGGGGATAGTGTAGCTTGTTTCCAAGCTCCCAAATCCAGAAAACACAGAAAACTATGCAGTGACATACACAAAAAAAACTGTATGACCATATAAACAACTACATAGAAAACAGAAATAAACCCATGTCAAACCACAGAAACAAGCCACCCTGGTGGATCCCTGGTATTAATAGGTTGTACAACAATAGAAAGAAAATTCTGTCCTGAAGTAGGAGGGAATGCACATTCAGCAGCTGGAGAGACCACAGAGGTTCCTCACCAGGAGAATCCAGGGCCTTAAATATCTACCCTACACAGATAGGCTAAAAGCTATATTCCTCTACTTGTTTTCAAACAGACTCCGCAGAGGTAACTTCAGACCCCACCTTGATGGGACTTCTGCATATCCACAAGTCAAGCTCCTCTTGAGTAACCCGTACGCGCAACCTCAACCTGGTCTGTGATATCAGTAGGACTTGTTGGCGGGACAGATTTGTGTCCCAGAGACTCCCCATCTGTGGAATAGACTCCCTCTCCACGTGAAGCAGAGTACCTCATTATCCCTTTTTAAGCACAACCTGGATAACTGGATGAAAACAGAAAATAGACCCCTGGGAATCCCACCTGTGTCCCTGCTGGACTGGGGCATCGGGTGCTGACTTGGATAAACATGGGCTAAACTCATGACTAAGCTTATAAGGGCCTCAGGGCCAATAGCCTAGTAACTTCTTATGATTCTATGTACCAATGAATCTTGAGTTTTGAATATTTGTAAAAGCTTGTCGCACTTATTGCACAAAATAATGCTGACTCAAAAAGTCTTAGTAGAACTTCTGAGATTAATACTAGCTTAGTCAACTAATGTAGATAAAATTTGTAAGGCAAGGTATTTATTTGGTAATCACCAACTTAAATACTCCTGTAGATGGTCTGCATTTACTTTATGCACTTGCACAAAGCATGCCATTTTTTGTTATCAATATACAGAACAACAGATATGTTTTCAAACTTTGGCACCAAAAAGACATTACATTTACCATTTTTGTTATTTGTAAATAGCTTTGCTGCGGTGGTTGTTTGCTATTTAATATTTTACTCAGACAGTTCCTTCTAGCCTGAATCGCATGTGCCCACTGGTATGGTACAAATTCAAGACTTCATTTTTAAGTGCCACTCAAGAGGCTGTTGTCTGTTTTTCTCTGTCTATATTCAAGTGTCGTATATACTGCTGTTAGCAAACCAGAGGGGTGATGACATTTGGCTTATGTTGTTTTTGTGGACAAGCCTAGCCCATCAACTTTGTCCATATTTTATAATGCAAGTGTTGTTAATGACTTTTTAGTTATCTCCCTTCGCTGTTGCAGATGCTGCACAGGACGAGGAAAGGTAATCAGAGCTTTTTAAAGAATCAGTAAAATAAGCAAGACCGTGTCATTTACTACAAACTCCCCAGTATGACATTCAGCCATGTTCTTCATGGCTGACTTGTTAGCTTATGGTTAATGCTGGCTGTTAATGTCAAGAACCAGTAACTTCCAGTTTTCTTGTAGTGGTCAGTGGAAAGCATAGCTCGGGCACTTTCTTCAAAGAATGACACCAGTATGTGACACTGAAGCATTTCTACTTACCTTGGTTGGGGTAACTGAAATATTGAGTGAGCCAATGATTAGGTAGGCAGCATAGTGGATTCTTCTTGCAGGGGAATCTAAAAAGACACATGTAGATCCTTCTACCTGACCTCATCAGTGACTACATGAATGTGAAGGTAGAAACTGTACCTTGACTTTGAATGCTGTAGAGTTTTCCATCTAAAAACTGAGAAGATCCCAGTTGCTTCATCTGTATTTGCTAAAAAATAGACTTATTTTCAAACATTTCTACCCTTTACGGTAATCTAAACTGTCTGACAGCTCTGTGTAAGAATCGCTTAGATGCTCTGTGGCTAATTGTCTATTTCCAATGTGTAATTTACCTTAGGAAAGCAGGCTTAGAGATTTCTCTGACTTCCCAACTGGATGCTTGACATTCTAAAGTGATGAATTAATCTACTGAAAACCTCAGTAAAAAAAAAAATGTGTATTCACAGCTCGAAGTCTGTATGCTGTAACTTCAATCTTTTTACTGTAGCCTTCATTCTTTGCTTTAACCATCACTCTTAAAAAGCTATGGTAGTGAGTGGGGAAAATAAATAAAAACACTTAAAGCAAGCAACATCAGCCAAAGTAGTTAAAGTGTATGTATGTTTGTGTGATCTTATGCATGCAATGTAATGATTTACACTGTAATGTAGAACTTGCTGTTGTCAAATATATGATGTGGCTTTATTTGTATAGTTTATTCATCAGTCAGACAGCTGAGCTGTATATTGACCGCATCTGTGTGTCTATGGGGTGGGTGAGGGGTTTAATAGTTTTGCATTACTGTACTATATTACTATAGCTGCTGTTTATTTATTCGTTTGCTTGTGTGTGTGTGTGTGTGTGTGTGTGTGTGTGTGTGTGTGTGTGTGTGTTCGTTTGAATGAGTAAAGCTTATGCGTATGTGAATATAACAGAAGTGTGTGTGTCTGAGAGATTGCAGAGAAAAGTATGCATGTATATATGTTAGGTTGTTGGATGAAAGCCTGTGTGTGTTAATGTAAACTTACTAAGCCAATGCTTGTGTTAATTTGAGATTTGAGGATGGTGGGGTTAAAGAATTTCCTCCCTTTTCCCATTTTTGTGCACTCTCCGATTTGGTATACATTAGGTTGCGGGGATTTCGGGATGCCTTGACAAAAGCACTTTATTCTTATGGTCTGCGGAATGTGCTGCTGTTGATGAATAAAAGTCAGTGGTCAAAGTTCCAATAAATGTTTCTATAATGAAACTGATAAAGTCACTGGATTGTCTTGTGTAATATTTTCTTCCCGATTTGGTGTTAACTTCCTCCAGTGACATGCGTCATACGTAGACTTTCAGAAAAAAACTGCATCAGACTTTGATTTCTGTGAAGTGGATTTTTTTTTTAATTAAGGTGTTGCATCAGTTGGCTTGCTTGCATGTTGCAGAATGCAGCATTGTATTCAGTAGTGGATCTGATCAGTGAGATAGCTTTAGTAACATGACCCGAGCTAGCAATTGCAACAGAGCTTGCAGCAGAATCATGGGTCTATTAACCAAAAGAAACATTTTCATCTTTGTTCACATTATGCAAGACTTTATCGGAGCAATTCAAACTGCAAAATGTAACGTAACCAGATTCATTCAAGTGATGATAAACAATAATAGGTTCATAGGTAGGTACTAGGCTATCAGCCCAAGGGCCTACATAAGCCCAGCCAGCAAGGTACCTTAGCTTATGCCACCCAAGAAAGTTATTTTCCTGTGCCACTGTCCAGCAGAGACACAGAAGTGATCCCCGGGGTGTATTTCCTATTTCCCATCCAGTCATCAAGATTTTTCTTGAAGAGTGCTAATGAAGAACTTTGCTTGACCTATATGGGTAGCTTGTTCAGAGTATAGGAAATCTCTGGGACAGGAATCTATCCCTCCAGCGTGTCCTGTTTATTGTGGTGACAAGGTGTAGGCCCCTAGAGCGTGTAGCTTGGAGGGATTGGGATTTCTTTAGGTGTAGCATGTCCAACAGCTCTGGGTTTGACATAGCTTTATATGTTAGGCAGAGATCACCTCGGAGTAGGCGATATGCTACGGAGTAAAGCTGGAGTTTTTTGAGGCGGTCAGTGTAGGGCATTTGTTTGAGGCCAGTAATCCTCTTTGTGAGATACTTCTGTGGCCTTACCAGCTGCTGCAGATGTCTTGTGAGGTACATTCCAAAAGGGGCATTGTACTCTATAATGGGTCTAATGAGTGACTAGTAGAGGGGAACAATGATTGAGTAAAGATGGTAGATACAAGCAAAAATATTACTATTAACTCACTCAACCCTGTAACTCCATTTTGTATACTTCTTGTGTACACTAGCCCTCCTTATGGTGTCCAGAACTTTTCTGGGTCTGGATTCTTTAACTAAGTGACTTACCAGCTCGTAATAGGAAGTGTTAGGGTAAGGAGTTATTAGCAAAATTGATTGTTGGCCTAGGATGTCCTGCAGTTGAGAAGTTTTTTGTTTGCCACTTATTAATATTTTCATATGTATGTTAATATTTGCATAAGTGAGACGGCTACATTTTATTGAGGTGTATGGTGTGAAACACCAATATGGGAGACGGGGCAATTCACTGATAGTGCTATGCTGGAAATATTGCTTGTTGTTTATTAGTAATTATGAAAATTACCAGTGTTTTCAGATGTATTTGATACTTCCAAAAACAAGTGACTTACAAACTGCTAAATTGCATTAGGTTGAAGAAAACTGCCTTTGATATTTGCAGTGTAAGTTGCACATCTTGAGAGATATCTACTATTTGTATTGCTAATTATAAAATTAAACCTATGTTTTCATATTTCTGTAAATTTCTCAATAAACATGCACTTGCAGAGGAATTTCTTGCTGTTCTGTTCTAACAATAAATATCTAGTTTGCATGGTTTTCAAGATATAAACGTTTATTTGCACCAGGTTAGAAAGTCAGAGTTTTAATGAAGTCCTATATTCATAGATGAAAGTGCTTAACTTCAGCCTATTAAATATTTAATTTCAACCAAGTATTTGGTGTGCGTCTGCATTCCCAGTTCTTTTGCACTCTGTGATTTAGTCACTATAGTTTATTTTTATTTTTTTATTTTACGTTTGTTGACCGGGATAGTCCGACTGGATGCATGTCCATTTTCAGCGGAGGCCCGGGGAGAAAAGCTCCAAGGGTAAGCAGATACAACATTACATAATACCAGCATTACATATTACAAACAGACTATTTACAGAGATTACATAAGTAAAACAAAAACAAAAGTGAATTTAGATTTTGTGTGTGTTGCTAAAAAAAATAATAATAATTGGACCCCACAAAATGGAAGAGTAGTATGGTCACTGTTGAGAAGAAAGGAAGGTTGGCATTTTACTAATTTACATAATAATGAATAAATAAGACAGAATTAAGTCGTCTCAAGAATGAGAGATATTTTTGTCAGTATTAGATGTCAACCAGGGATAGTTAAAGGTAAGGACAGATGAAAAAAGCTGTAGCTTACATCCTCCTCAAAATTTATTTGGTATCTTGTCAGCCGCAGAAACTCTTCAGAGAGTTATTGCCTGAATAATTGAAGGCTTAACCGTGCTGTGAATAGAAATAAGTTAGTATGAGATCATGCAGAGCAGCATCATGATAGGAAACTGATGTAAATTGCTGATTAAATTAAGGTAGCACAAGTTTATCCCAAGCATGATTAAAACGTGTGGTTAGACAAGTATGGAATACATGGATAATAATTTAATTTCAATGTGTCTGAAACCTGATGTAGAAAAAGTGTACAGCAATTTAGAAGTCAAAGCTAGTACTGAATTTTTAGAAGCGATACAGTATCTTGTAAATTTCTACCTACCTCCCAGGCATAACGTTTGTTCTGACAAATCTCTTAAGAGAAAGTTTTAACATGAGAGGTGAGCTATGAATAGGTTGTGTTTTGAAATGCTTAATAAACTAATTACAGATACTTGAACTGTAAAATGCTACTACTATGTGAGTAAGCCACTCAAGTTGCAAGTAAAAATTGGCCACAGTGATACAAGAGAATAAGCCAGAATCCTGTAGTTCTAGATCATTTACAGAAACACAGATGTGTTGAGATACCTCCTATTAGCAATAGAGTATGGGTGTGAGGAAATCCATGACTGTCCATGGAGAACAAGTTCAAGAGTAAATAGTCCAAAAACTCCTGCAAAGCATATGATTTTAGAGACAATTGTTAGTTCACAGGTGAGTGAAATGAAAGTGAAGTACAGGTCATGCAAAGAAATGCACGTAACAGATATTTTGAGGAGACCATATTTACCAGAGAAACAAGAATGTCTAGAAGAAGAAATAGAGGTTCTTTGGGGGATTCCACAATTATTGATGACAGAAGAAATAGTAAGAATTTAGATGTATACTGCTACTGGCTGTGCACTGCTGTAGGCAGAAACAGTTAAATTAAATTTATTACCAAGGAGAGAAATGTAGGCTTCCTTTATTCAGAGAATAAGTTTTGTTTGGGGTATGTTGTATAAACTGTCAAAATAATAGTTTGCAGTAAACTGAGGAAAGAAGTGCTTGAACTGATGTGTAAACTGCATGTGGGAGCAAAGAGCAAGCAATTTTTTTAATGTCATTTTTTCCTGCTCTGTGTCTGCTGCCTATCAAACCATTACTTGTGCATTTGTTCTCCATCAGTAGGCAGGAGCTGTTCATGGTGTTGCTATCCCACAGGTGACCATAAGGAGTATTTCTATTTTCTAACCTAATCCCCACCCCCTTGACTGACGTATGCCCTTCCCCAGAAGTTGCACAAGTTCATTCCCACCTTTCATGAAGGCAGCCGCACTGATGCAGCTTGGCAAAGCCAAGCATGAACCTAGTCAGTTGTGCTGAATGCAGTACATCACTCTGACTAGTAAAGCTCTTGTCAGACTACCTCATTCCTCCCCCCAGTGAGTGAGCCAGTGGTAGCCTCCTCACTTCCACACTCTTCCACCCAGGTTCTGTAGTGCCTGAACTAATAATTAATCTGAAACCATCTTACTTATAGTCAGGTCTTCCTTCGGGTGTGCCACTGATGTGCAGTAAGAGATGTTTTATCCTGGGAATGTCACTCTAGAACAAGTAATGTAGAGTTTTGTTATTTGCAATACATGCCAAAATAACTAGTTCCGTGTAGAGTTATGTTATCTGCAGTGCATGTCATAATGACAAATACCCATTTTCATGTACCATTCTTACCTGCAGTGCGTGACATAGACAAATAACCAGCTCCATGTAAAGTTATGATGTCTTTGGTGCGTGCCTTAATGACAAATACCATTTCTTTGTAGAGTTATGTTATCTGTGATATTTACCATAATGACAAATTCTCAGTTCCATGTTACGTTACATGTGATGCATACCATAATGACATGTCTAGTTGCATACTCTTTTTTTTGTAGAACTGAAGTAGTACAGATTTCTTTAGAGTTCCCTGAAGTAATCAAATTGATCACATGTACTAGGATGATTACTGCGTTAAAATCTATAAATTTTGAAACCAGGCCTACTTAATGTTTTGTATCACAAACAGGTCCACAACACACACACACACACACACACACACACACACACACAAATATCAGGAATTCAGAAGATTCATTTCTGAGTGAGAATAAGAGACCAGGTGGCATAATAGTTAAGGTCTTCGCCTTCCATGCACAAGGTACAAGGTTCGATCCTGATCTCTGACCAATGTCTGTTTGGAGTTTTCACACTGACCAATGTCTGTTTGGAGTTTTCACATTCTCCCTGTGTCTCCACGGGGTTTCTCCCACATCCGAAAAACATGTTGAGTGTTTCCATCTCAAACTCACCAAAGAATGGAGCTGAGGACAGCAGCACAGACTCTACATGGTACCCTATAGGGGGAAGAGTTGTACAGACCAACTGCTATGGGCGTCTACTGTGGTGTGCAGTATCCTCGAGATAGAACATAGATCATAGACTGCATGCCGTGGCAGGGCTAACCACTTGATGGTGTAAAATATGGCTCTAGGCGATTTGGTCATGTTGACTAATGTCACCAAAATGGGCATGGATAGTTATCGGTGATAAGTGGGTTGAGGACCTAGCCTACTCTGACCTAAGCCAGGGACCCTTGCTAATGGTGGGAGGGGTATATGTGCCCCTGTTGGCCAGTGTGTGCCTGCCATAAAGCCCAGCAGCCCTGGATCAATAAGCTGCTGGCTGGGCGGTGATTAGTTGTCCAGCCTGGGTTACCTGGGATAGCTGTGAGCAAAAGCTGGACGTAAAACCAACCAACCAACTTGCCAAACATGAACTGAGAATTGCTACGCTTAATGTAGGCTCATTGACAGGAAGCAGCTTGGAAGTGGATGACATGATGATACGGAGGAGGCTGGACATCCTACGTATCCAAGAGACAAGATGGAAGGGTAGTGCAGCAAAGCCACTTGACTTGGGATCCAGACTGTACTACTCGGGAGGGAGACAGACTAGAAATTGTGTAGGAATTGTAGTGAGAGAGAGGCTTCAGAAGGCAGTGAGGGCTATCATCAGAATTAATGACAGACTCATGGCAGTCAGACTCCAGTATAACGATAGGGCAGTATTCATAATCTCAGCCTATGCCCCACAACAGGGTTGTGATAGTGAGGAAAAGAGTGCATTCAGAAAGCAGTTGCAGGGCCTACTAGTTAAAGCAAAGCAATATGAATTGGTGTTGATAATGGGTGACTTGACTGCACATATCAGGACAGACAGAAGAGGATGTGAGGACTGCCTGGGTCCACATGGGTGGAGCAACATAAATAATGGAGAAGCCATTCTAGACTTCTGTCTGGCAAATCGCTTGATAGTAGCCAACACATGGTTCAGAAAGGGAGAGTGTCACAATATCACATACAAGAGTAGGTAATATGCAACTCTGGTAGACTTCCTCCTAGTAAGGTAAAGACACTGGAGCAGAATCCATGATTGCAAAGTCATCCCCAGTGAAACAGTTGGCCCACAGCATAAACCACTATTTGCCCCAATCAGCTGTAAGCAGTGATCAGAGAAGGTTCTAAGGTCAACAGAGACCAGGCTGAAGACCTGGAAGTTTAGTGGAGAGAAAGTACGGCAGTTCAAGGAATTCCTCAGGGCTCTAGCACCCCACAAAGAGGAGGAAATAGGTGGGGTAACAAGAGTGGCAGTGCCTAAAAACAGCATGTGATAGGACTACAAAAAATATATGTGGCCGGGCCAGGTATAGAAATAAGGTACATAAGGAAAGCTGGTGGTGGAATGCAGAAGTCCAGGAAGTCATCAGAAGAAAGAAGAAGTGCAGGAAGAAGTGGGAGATAGAAAAGACTGACCAGGCTAGGAAGGACTACTGGTTGGCTAAGAAAGAAGCTAATAAGGAAGTTGCAATAGCAAAGAATAGGACATCAGAGGCACTCTTATCAACTTCTGGAATGTGATTCAGTAAGTGACACAAAGAAACTATATCAGGTTGCAAGGCAAAGACAGAAAGATAAAGAAGATAGTCAGACACCCTTCATAAAGGGGATGCCAGCAACAACCATCTCACCAGTCCACAGGACATCAAAGGCAGATGGAAGGTGTATTTCCAGCAGCTTCTGAATGAAGAAAACTCCACAAAAGCTGTACTGCCCCAGAAATGGCCTACAATGAGAGAAGATGAGGAGCCCACCCTAGAAGAAATAAGAACAGCACTAAGGAAAATGAAGTCAGGGAAAGCAGCAGGCTGAGATGAGGTCACAGCAGATATGAATAAGATGCTGGGTGAGATAAGGAAGAAATAGGTCCTGGGGGTACTAGTAGCAGTGTGGAGAGAGGCATATCCCAGATGGCTGGAGAATAAGCATACGTGGGCTAGTGTACAAGCACAAAGGAGACCTCCACAATTGTGGGCAGTCCAGCAGCATCAAACTCCTATCACATTGCATGAAAGTTCTGGAGAGGGTGATTGATAAACAGATACGCAGAGTAGTAGAAAGTAAGATGGAAAATGAGCAGTTCTGATTCAGATCAGGATGCAGCACAATAGACCCGATGTTTGCAGTGAGAGAGATACTTCAGAAGAAGCTGGAGATGAGGAGAGAGTCTGACTAGACATTCCTAGACTTGGAGAAAGCATATAACAAGGTCCCAAGTAAGCTGATTTGGGCAGTACTGCGGTGGTTTGAATTCCCAGAAACATTGGTAGAATTAGTGCAGGCTATGTACAAGGACCCAATGACTCAAGTAAAAACAGTGTTTGGCCTCAGAGGGGTTTCCAGTGGGAGTGAGTGTACACCAGAGTTCATCTCTGAGCTCACTGCTGTTCATACTGGTGATGGCCTACATTAGCAAACAGGTCGGAGAGGATAGATCAACAAAGTTGCTGTATGCAGACGATGTGGCATTACAGGCTGACTCTGAGCTAGAACTTCAGCAATGGATAGGAGAATGGAATGTAAAACTTAAGTGCACATGAGATGAAACTAAGCACAAGACGGCAGTAATGACAGCAAGTTGGGGAAGTCAAAATCGAGACAGAAGGGAAGATAGTGTTACAGGTAAACAGCTTCAGGTATCTGGGAGGGGTGGTTGAGGAGAAGGAATGTCTGAATGAAGAGGCCAAAGCTAGAATCAGAAGGGCTGCAGCCAACTGGCATAGAGTCTCCGGTGTAGTCTATGACAGAAGAATGCCAAAGAAGCTGAAAGGTAAGGTGTACAATACAGTGGTGTGACTAGTATTACTGTATGGTACAGAAACCTGGGCAGTAAAGGAAGAACAGTTGAAGCTAGAGGTGATGGAAATGAAGTGCCTGAGAAGGGTGGTAGGATGCACAATGTGGGACAGATGACAAAATAAGGACATAAGATCAGAATCCAAAGTAGCTCCAATTGCAGAAAAAATCAAAGAGAACAGATTACATTTGTTTGAACACACATGCAGAAAAGCAGAAGAGTGTCTGGTGAGGAAGATTTGGGACAAATAGAAAGAAGGTAAGAGGAAGTGAGGACATCCAGCAAAGAGGCGGATGGGTTGTGTGAAAGAAGATCTGTGACAGTCAGACAGGAGTGTTGAAGGCAGGAGTGTGGCACATAATCGAGAGAGATGGCAACAGTTAACATGATACCCCGACCCCATGTTGAAAAAGTGGGAAAAGGAAGCTGATGAAGATGATGATGTTTTCGGACTTGGAATTCAGATATCTCACATTAGTCCACCCCATCCTTAATGTAATTGACAAATGGAGTGAGTCACTCAAAGAAGGCTCTATGAAAAGAGGAGAAAAAAAAGTCCTATCCCTGGAATGATTCAAAACACAAACAGAATTGTTAGAACGCCGGATCCCTTTAAATAAGACAAACTACCAATTTATAATCTGTTACAGGATTCCCTCCATGTCCCCAGATGATACTAGATTCCTAAGAGTATTCTAAAACCTTCCTCTTAATAAGATTTCCATAATTAAAAGAAGCACCTGTACTTCCAGTGGAGAGCTTGGCCCAAAGTTGATGAACTTAATTGCAAACATTATAAGAAAAAAGATCAATGGAATAAAGTAAACTAAAATTTAATAACATAACACATCCAGTAAGCGCTTTCTTCTTCAGCAAGACTTCTTCAGACTGAATGCTTAAAACATTAATCAACATTTATATGACAACAAATCACATGACTTAATTGACTAATATCTAATTCTGTCTTTTCAAATACACTTTAAATTTTTCTTTGTCATTAAGTCCTGGAGGGTTGCAGGCATCCAGTTTCATCTGCCAGCAATACTACTCCTGGTCCAATTCATCTTCTGCATCAGTTTTATTTGTAAATTTTTGACTTGGTCTAAGACCACAAATTTCAA
The DNA here is from genome assembly GCF_019279795.1 of Protopterus annectens. Taxonomy (NCBI): domain Eukaryota; kingdom Metazoa; phylum Chordata; order Ceratodontiformes; family Protopteridae; genus Protopterus; species Protopterus annectens. The sequence goes on along the minus strand of NC_056737.1, from coordinate 69,514,119 downwards.
AGAAATCTGACATCCAATAACTAAATAATGCTTACTAAGTGCATTAATAGTATCGTCTATAGAAACTGCATGCATATGTTCATATATCCCATAACACAACTCTCTTGTAGTCCTGCATACATAATAGACAGGACAGGATAAGCAAAATGCTTAATACACAGCAAACTTAGATTGGCTTGTGAAGTGACTTTGAACTTGTTGTGCCCTAAAAACTATGGAAGCTGTTTTAGAAATATTAATGCAGAAAAGAAATGGTCTCTGTATACATTGCAGTCAGTGTATTGGGCTTGTTTGGCATGAGTAAATAACCCATACATATACAGATGATCAAATGGTTATTTATAAATTATCTTTTCAAAGATTTTAGTGATAGGAAGCTGGTTCTGTTTCGTGGAAGGATAAAGCCTTGATAATATTGCAGGCAGACCAAGTTTGAGTAGTGGTTTGGAGGTCTGTAGGAGCTGGTGGGCAAGATGGGAGTAAACATCCATTGTCAACTCCCTCAGCCTGTGGAGAGGGGGGCAACTCTAGCTTGCCACATGGCTAATACCTTTTGGGAACACTATGAGTTCCACCCCATGGAGATTAATCCTAGGGAGCTCACACTGCCATGTGAATTGTGCAGTAAGTAGAGGGCAATTCATTGTGCTGAGGCATGCCTCATCTCAGAGTGCAGCACACAGAAGAGCTCGGAACTTAGAAGAGTTGCCACTGGGGGGGGAGGGGCTGCTCTGCTAGTAGAGAGGATAGGCCACCCCACAGAGTCAGCAAGCTTGCTCAATGTCCTCCAACTCTTGCTGTGGAGTAGATGAGTTGATTGAGGTTCATTGGCAGGAATTAATAAGCTGGGGAAGGCTGGTTCCTGCAACTTTGGAGTTAATATGGGTCAAGAGGGTGCAGGTAAAGGAGCCATCACTTAAAAACAAAATTCAGTGAAAAGCCAAAATAGATACATGTATAGAGTCTGGGGAAGCGGTGCTTTTTGGGGGTATTGTTAATGTGCTTAAACTGGAATGGAGCTATACCAGGAGTGAGCAAGAGATTTAGCTAAGGAGTATTCTGCTCATAGAAGGAATGCGGGGGTGTATGTTGAATTGAATTGGTTTAGGTTAACTTTTTTTTTGTTGTTTTTCTTTGTGTCTAGCATTTGTATGTCAGGTCCAGAAGCTGTGGCTTGAAAGTCGAAGGTAGAATTGTAAAAATGGGAATGGAAGGTTGTGCTTATGAAATGATGTTGGACATGTTTTTATATGTTTTGCATATTTGACTATAGAAGTAACTTTAGTTTACAGGAGAGTTAATGACTCTCTTGAATTATTGGAGAGTCTGTGTGTTCACTGGTGATAGTGATTTATTGGTTTTATTATTTTTCAAAAGTAAACAATTTCTTTTTTGATATTCTAAAACTGTCTTTGCTGAAAAGCCATAGGAGGTTGCTGTGAGGTACTAACATTTTGCTTTTTTAATCTCAAGCTTACATTTTTATTTCTGAGGCAATAGTTTCCATGAACTCCATGCTTGAGTTCTGCATTTCAGTAGACTTAAATGCGAGTCAAGGATGCTCTGTAAGTTACTGTTAAAGTATTTGCTGGTACCTTTCACTGTTGCAAAGTAATCTGCTCTGCTTGTTCTAGTTTTCCAGACAAGCATTCTTAAAATGAGCAATTTGTTTGCTATTTAAAACGTTCATTAGTCTCCTTGCTATTTTTCGTCTGTTTAAAATGTGTTTTAGTGTCTCACTGTTATTTTTCTGCTGTATTAAACATTCTGTAGTGTTTCCCACCAAAACTAGGGTAGCTAGTAGCTGTAGCATTGTCCAGGTTACAGGTTTACTGCATCTGGGTCTGTTTGTACTGGTTGCTTGTTCTGAGCACATTTTTCAGGCCATCTTTGATTGGAAAGGGCCCTTCTGCACCGTAGTGAGAGAAGTGTGCTGATTGGAACCTGTCTGGTGAAGGATGGTTGGTCTAGTGTTTGGAGTAAACATCATCATTGGCTCTTTTGAACCTTTTTTAAAGTTTTTAGCTTCTGGTATTTAACCCCCAGCTTTTGAGCAGGTTTCTGCTTGTTTGCTCATCATACAGCATCGCCATAGCTGGACAGATAAATTTAACCATGTTTCCCTTGGATACAGCTGTAGCACATTAGTGTAGTCCTTATCCTTTGCACTTTTCTGATGAAAGAAATGCTGCTAGTCAGCTGTGACCTGTTAAACCACAAGCAAAAAAGCCCCGGCAGAAATATCCATTCACTGAGCACCTCCTTGATTGGTCCTGAAAAACCCTCCCCTCTTTGTGATAACAGTTCTTCAGCCTACTATTGTGGACGGTTGGACTACCTTTGTTTCTCCTGAGGCAGTGTGGCAATTGCCTTTATACCTTTCAACCTCTTAGCGCAAGAAACCTGGACAAAGCCCGACATAGTAGGGGGACAAAGGGCCAAAAATAGGACAGATTTTAAATCTTGTTCAAACTTAGAAAATGACTGGAACAACAGGATTTATGTTGGTGTGCATTTTTCTGAAGGATATGAAGTCTGAAACTCAAATGTATGTCATTATTTAGTGACTTCCGTCTTCAGATTATTGCAGTGATTTGGCAACAGTCGCAGATTTTATGAGGAACAGACAAGAAATATGAGGCAATAATCTGTACATTCTGCAAAAATCTCGACAGTTGAGACTTATGATTGCCTCATTTACATGGACAATCCCATACTAATAACTCACTCTAGTACAGAGTGCAAGAGATACTCTGTCACACTCAAAACAGTAACACTGAAGAGGATGTCAACCCATCCCCCCACTACTCATGCACATAGTACACATCAAGCACAAAATTCAGCATATGAGGAAGTTTTCTCAAAAACTTACCAAAACACCAGAGCCCTCCAAATCACAACTACAAGTAACAGTTCCCACAACACCCATGACGCACAGCAACACCAGTGTCTCGCCTACCATGACCTTAAGGCATATCACTCAGTTTTTTTTTTCTTTTCTTGTAATTAGGGACTCCATAGCGAGACACACGGATGTCCCCCTCACCAGGTTGGACAAGGGAAAAGTTGCGGTCAGCTGCCTGTCTGGTGCCAGGATTCATCAGATTATACATATACTTGGGTCTCTTGGCAACAAGTACAATTATGACTCTGTCATAGTTCACATTGGAGTGAATGACCTGAAACGTACCTCACTGAACTATTTGAAGAGAGAGAGATGATTGGGTGCTGTGAGTATGTGCCCCGGGCAGTTATGTCCCTAGCCTTGAGCAGCATACTACCCTCACCTAGAATGATGCCACAGTATAAACAAAAATGACTGATTTCAATAATTGGTTTAGTTTTTGGTGTCATTCAAAGGGAATCCAGTTTCTGTCAGCCTGGGAAGTCATGGTTGACAAACCTCACTGCCTTGCCAGAGTTTGCTTGTAAATGGCACCACTGAGCTTTCGGCTGCAGGCAAAGGCTCTTTCCTCCCTCATAGTGCCTTTTTAGGCAAGGTCTGGAAAACAAACTTATCGATGTGAAAATTGCTAATTGTAACAAAATAAGGGGTATGCTGCTAAATGATAGGAACTTAAACCAAAAACTGCACACCCTGTTAACACTTCTGTCACTGGAAGATATAGATGTTAGTGCAGTCACAGAAACCTGGTTCAAGGCCCTAGAGAGTATCCCAGCCTTGCAAGGCTACAGTGTCTTCCACACCTTCACACAAAACGAATGTGTGAGAACAAAAGGAGGCAGTGTATCTATATTCGAGAGAAATTCATCTCCTGTCTAGTTGGACTGGACAACTCCATAGAGTTACTCCAAGTTCCGGTTACTGTGGGTAAGACCCCCATTTAAGTCCTAGCCAGTTATGTATCCCCGCCACTGCTCATAATGTGCATGAAGCCTACTTTGACCAAACTGGAGTCAATCCAAATATTCCTGAACATTCTGGTTATGGGAGATTTCAGTTATCCCACCATCAACTGCGAAACTTACTCTAGCCCAAACTCACTAGCACAAAAGTCTCAAATGCCCTGGAACAAATTGTTCATACTCCAACAAGAGGAACAAACATACTAGATCTGGTCCTCACTAACATGACAAACAGATGCACTGCCGCAACTGTTGGACCCTCAGTTAAATCTGACTACAAATTAGTCACCTTCAAGCTGGCACTAACACCAGAGGTCACAAAGGGCGAAGGCAGACTAAAAAACTTCAAGGCAAACTGTACCCTCCTAGGTGAAGGTATAAATGTATTCCAAGTCCCACCCCAGCTGAAAGCTTTAACTATGCTGAAGCTTGCAATAAAGCCCTGTACAATCACTTGTATAAAAGTGTAAAACTCGGCCGTACCAGAAAAAATCAAAGCTAGAGCCTCAATTAAAAACACACTGCCATGGTGGACATCCAGCATCAACAAATTTTGCAATAAATGCAGAAAGTTGCTGTCTAAGAAAAGAAAGCCGAGGCTCCAACAATGGAAAAGCACCCTTCTCAGCCTCAACAGGCAAATAAGGCAACATGCCAAATCTAAAGGCACTTTGAGAAAAACTTAGCAAGCACAGCCAGTGATAACCATAAGGCTTTCTATGTACGTATCCTAAAATGTAGGACCCAAGCATATGCAGAACTAGTGACTAGCGGATCGGTTTGGTGAAAATTTCACTCTTATCCCCTCCAAATTTATCACAAACCTTGCCTCAAACTCCCCCACCCACCCTGTGTATCTGAAGAGCAGGTCATTAAAGCATTGTCCAAAAAAAATAAAAACAGCCTCTATGGGACCAGATGGCATCCCATGCTGTCTTCTAAACAGGCTAAAACATGAACTAGCATCATCATTTATTTAACATTTGTGTACCGGGAAAGTCCGACTTGGAACAAGCCAATTTTCAGAGGAGGCCAGGGGAGAAATGCTGTAGACGCATGTCTTTTGTAACATGAGAGGAAACCAGAGCACCTGGAGGAAACCCACAAGAATGCAGAGAGTACATGCAGAGTCTGAGCAGAAGGCACCCCAGCCGAAAACAGAATAGGAGAACCTCTTGCTGTGAGGTAACCACGTTTAATTACTGCACCACTGTGCCGTCCAAAACTTAGATATAGTGATTAGTTGCTGTTCAGGCTAAGCTAACAGGCAAGCATTACCATTAAGTACCCTTTTCAATCATAGCCTAGCCACAGGTTGTGTTCCTGCAGAATGGAGAACAGTAACAGTTATTCCCCTCCACAAAGGTGGCCTAGCAACAGACCCGAGGAATTAGACCCATAAGCCTTACCAAACTTGTGTAAAGCCATGGAATGTATCATTATGGACTTCATATATAAAGGCATAGGTGACCTCCAAACCCTGGATCCAACCCAATTCAGCTTAGTCGAGTGCAGATCCTGCCTGTTAAATCTGGTGGATTTCTTCAAAAATGTGACCAAGGCCGTTGATGAGGGCAAGTTTGTGCACATATCATACCTCGATTTGGCAAAGGCTTTCAACACAAATCCCACACACAGGCATTACTGATTAAACTTAGTAAACTGAATGTAAACCCCTTGGTTGTAAGATGGTTTGACAGCTGACTTGCAAACCAGATGCACACCATCAAAGTAGGTGACTCCACATCAACTAGCAGATCTTTCACCAGTGTAGTGCCACATGGATCAGTGCTGGGGCCTATAATGTTTGGTATATATTTCTCAGAAGGTCGGGCCAAAACTTAGGGGTTGTGAAAGTTTATGGATGAATGCAAATTAGGTGCAATTATTGAATCCCCATATGATGTCTGTACATTTCAGGAAGGTCTTATGCAGACTAATGACTGGTGTTTTGGTCACTGTCTCAAACTGAATGTTTTTGCCGAAGGGAATGATGATGCATTTCTTTGCAATGTTCCTTCACACTATCAAATCAACAACTATACCCGAAGTACCTATGAAGTAGTAAGGGGTCTGGGATCACAAGTTGACTGAGACCTTAACTTTGCTCACCATGTGTATACTGCAGTAATGAAGACTTTCTACATAGCACACTTGTTTAGTAAAAACATCACCTCAAGAGCAAAGGAGGTTATAACCCCTTTATACTCGACACTAATCAGCCCCATAATTGAGTATAACACCCCATTCAGCATGTATCGTACAAAGCACCTGCAGCAATTGGAGAGACCTCAGAGGTTTCTAATAAAGAAGATCAAGGGACTCCAGGATGTACCTTACACAGACAAACTAATGTCCCTGTCACTATACTCTGTATTGTATAGACTTCTTAAGGGAGACTTATGCCTGGCTTACAGAGCAATCTCTGACCCAAACCTAATGAACTTACTGCACATCTGTAAATTATACGGGACTGGAGCTCCCCGATCCAGAGACCTAAATATAGTCTGCTACTTAAACAGGACATGTTGGAGGGAGAGATTTGTCTGCCAGCAACTGCAGTGCCTTTTGAAATAGGCTACTAATTCATGTGAAACAGAGCACCTCTATGACGCTATTCAAAAGGAACCTAGACAAATGGATGGGGCACCATAAAATCCTGCCAGAGATAGCACCCACAACCCTCCTGGACATGGGCAGTCATTACTAAATGCAGTCCTGGGTAATGACTAGCGTATCTATGGTATTACATTTAGGATGAAACGGCTAAGCTTGAACTGACCTCCGGGTCAGTAGTCTAGTAAACTCCTATGATCCCCTGATTCTAAATGGGAGTGCTTAGCCATACTAGGTAAAATTATTGTATTAAATTTGAAGAGCATGGGCTGGGGTAGTAGATTGTCTGGACAGGCTACATTATCTAAGAATTGAAGGGCACTAGCACATTAAAACTGAACAGACTGTTATGGGCAACATAGAAATCAGTAGTACTTTTGAATGACATTGTAGCTTGAATAGGTGGATGATCAGTAAAGGATTTGGAAGACCCTTGAGAAATCCCATGGGGGTATTTGTAATGAACAGATCAAGTGATTCATTTATTGCTGGTAGGATTTGGCCTGGGTGTGATTTATTAATTGAGTTAAGCTAATTTTAGAGAAAAAATGTGTAAATCTGACTTCAGTATTGAATGAAGAGACGCACTTAACTCAAAATCCTTCTTTATGTGGTTTGTGAGAAGTAAAGAATGGTAAAAGGAATCCGCAGTATAAAAGCAAACATTGCGCACGTTCAAAATCAGAAGTTTTGCAGAAATAGCTTAGATATTGTGCAAAGCCATAGCAGTCTTATCTGACAATGACTAGACTGATTTATAGAGAGTAAGGACACTTGCCTGGAAAATGTACTATACAAATAAAGCCCAAAGCAACAGCAAACAGACATGATCTGAGAAAATACTATGGGAAAGTATATGTTGCCCTTTGAAATAAAATAGTGAAGTGTATGGTATGTCAAGGTGTCCATGGACATAGATGTGTGACAGGAAATGTAAGCAGCTCTTAAACAATATTTCTGAGTCTGTTTGTGTACATAGTTATATTTGTGGATATTAAGCCAACCTCCTGCAACATAAATGCCATCTCACAACAGAATCCTGGTACCCAAGTGTGAACATTGATGGCACGCCACTGTGACTCTGGAACCATGCTTATAAGTGGTGAGGACATGTGAAATAAGGCTTAACCCATTAAGGGCCTGTCTTAAAAATCCTATCCTGTAATACCAACACTCATCGAGTAGGACAATTACTGTATGTAGCTCATACTCAAACACCATGGAATCGAAGTTATGGGGTATGTAGAATGTGCATGAGTCAAAAGTAGTCATCACATTAAATAACCATTTAAAGAATAGAAAAATATATATATATAGGTCTGCTTTTCATACATCCCACTGAAGAGAAGAACAGAGTACTTCTTGTTACACTGTGATAGGAGATGAGTTTTTGGTAGATCCCAGTGTAAGTGAAAGGAACAAACCGTTAGTAACCCGTTTCCTACACTGTGATCAGTGTAAGTGAAAGGAACAAACCGTTAGTAACCCGTTTCCTACACTGTGATCTGTCAGTGTTGCATTTGTTTGTAGATTGCAGTGTAACTGATAAGGAATGGAGAGGTCATTCATAGTAATTGTGATTGAGCAGCAAAGGTGCTGTTTTGCTAAGATGTGGTGGTAAGTGGGGTAAGGGAATGTGCTCTTCTTTGCTTCTTTTGTGCGATCTCACAGTTGGGGGTCATCCTATGCACCAGCAGTTCTTTTGGACATGTTATACTTTTGAAGTTTACAGTAAAAGTTGATGGTTTGTGTCTGTTGTGTTGAATCTCAATTTTAATTTAAGTCTGTGATATGTATTTATATGTATATTTATTTAGTAAATGTCAACTGTATACAAAAATAAAAACTGAGTTTACAAGCAAAATACAGCAGTACTGTGACACAAATAAGCATCATAAAAAAAAAAAAGTGACTGGGTCTGCTCATGTTCCATGATGCAGTCATCTCTTGTGTCCTGCTTGGAAGTGATAAGGGTGCATCAGTGATGTGCAGTATGCCTTGAGAGTGTGAGCTGCTGCCTACGGCACCATAGGAGGGGTTTCTATTGGGCCACGTAGCAGAGAACATATGAATAAGATTTGCATACTCCAGACATAGAAGAGCAGGTGGTCAGTTTTGGCTACCATGGTAGGAAGCTGCCAGGCATGATCTGCAGATTACTGCACAATTATGGTTATATGGTTGTAATGCAGGAAACTGCTACCATCCATTGCTGTTATGTTTCTGTAATGTACAGTATGTGTTGGACATCCCTCTGCAATCTCACTTAACAAGAAGTCCTTCAGTTGTCCCAAAAGCTGTAGGATAAATCAGAATGGTCTGATGCTCACCCACACAGATTACTTTGTAAATGGCATCCTATTGCTGGTGTCCTAGTTACAGGCTGGTCTGAAACATGAAGAAACAAAGCACATAATGTACAACACTGCTGCATGCCACAGCATCTGTAAAGCTACAATACTGACAGTGTTACTGAACAACAGACAATAAAGCACATAATGTACAACACTGCCCCATACCACAGCATATGTAAAGCTACAATACTGACAGCGTTACTGGACAACAAGCACATAATGTACAATACTGCCCCATGCCACAGCATCTGTAAAGCTATGATACTGATAGTGTTACTGGACAACAAGCACATAATGTACAACACTGCCCCATACCACCTAATCTAAAGCTAAGTTACTGATAGTGTTACTGGATAACAGACAGCCACAAGTACATAATATACAACACTGCACCATACCCCCTCATCTAAAGCTACGATACTAATGGTGTTACTGGACAACAGACAACAAAGCACAATACTGTACAACACTGCCCCATGCCACAGCATCTGTAAAGCTATGATACTGACATTGTTACTGGACAACAGACAACAACGCACATAAGGTACAACACTGCCCCATATCACAGCATCTGTAAAGCTATGATACTGATAGTGTTACTGGACAACAGGCAGAATGCCATAGCAAGTTGTCTAAGTGATACAATGTGGTGATGCAGCTAACATGTACAAGTAAAAAGCTTCACAGGTATGAAAAAGCTTCACAGGTATGTTTATGTAGTCATGCAACATGACAGTAGCAGTGCCCCATTGAAATGCAGCAGCCACTGATAGAATACAAAGGGGTGTCAAACATTATGGTGCCAAGTGCAGCACTGTCAGTGTTGTAATATCACACACAGAGTAGCTAGGTGGATAGTGCACCTAGCCGTGTACAACATAAATGTGTGTGTGTGTGTGTGTGTGTGTGTGTGTGTGTATGTATATATACGAATCCTGCACACTTTATAAAAACATTAATGGAGGGCTGAGTTTCCAAATGTCTGTTTTGCTGAATGTCCAGGTTGCCAAAAGAGGTAAGTGGGTTTGTATTGAGAGTGGAAGTATATGTGACAGAGCTTGTGGGTTAAGGTTAGAGTAAAGCTTGGCTAGTAGCATCTTTTTTTATGTGTATTTGTATGTAGTTGATGATCACACTGTCTTGTACAGTGGTAGTGTTATGGAAAGTATTTTTTCTAAGATGAGATGTAGTGTTAGAGCTAGGGACAGGGTTAGGGTTGGCACACATTATTAATGTGGTTTGCAGTACCTTAGTGATGTGTGCCAACCTTTCTGCTGCCCATAATCCTAACCCTGTACCTAACCCTAGAAGAACCCTTTCAGTAACACCACCATTATTCAGACAGATTAGGTCTGAATGTTATGGAAAGGTGTTGGCTCAGAGATCATTAAAGGAAATTGGTTTCTTTTTTCAATATTTTTATAAGTTTGGTGATTTGGGTGTCAAGTGATGTGAATGTTAAAAAAATCCCCCCCCCCAATCTTGTGTTCAGCATTTTCACATTTGAAACATTTGTGCTGTAATCATACAGTCATGCGCTTGTGCAGACACACACACGCACACACACACACACACACACACACACACACACACACACACACACACTACTTTGTGTGAACTAAAGTGGTGCTGCACCTAGTCACAGCAGGCCTCCTCATTAGTATGGTGGTGAACGCCATCTGTGAGTAAAGAGATGCAACAGATCAGTGCACTGCAGGGAAGGCACATGGCAGCACAGTTATAATGGCCACAGTCCAACCTGGGAACACTGCAGGACTCTTGCACACATGGACCAGAGCCATTCTGGTCATTCCATTTTGATAGCACTACTCATCTGACCTGGAAATGAAAGTGTACAGGATGAGATGCTCTTTGTGGTCACCATATGTTCACTCTGGACCTCCTTTCAGGCAGGAGAACATTTCCAAATAATTTGTCATTCAATGGGACAATATGGCTGACAAATAGCATCACCTACCCTTTAGCCCACAGTGACACTTGATGTGTTCTCTATGTCATCATTTTTGACTAATGTGACATGATGAGCTACAGATGCTGACCTCTGGGAACTGGTGTGGTCATTATTTGAGCAACCTGACTGTTCGCCACGATAGTATACATGTAGCTTGTCAAGACGCCACATAGTCTGCCATTGCATGTGTAGGTACCCACTAAACATGGGGTGTATGTGGCCATCACAGTGCACTCTTAACCTTTGCTTGTCTCTCTTTCATTTGCCGTGGGGGCATAATATGTTTAAATGTGTTTTTGTCATCATCAGCCCCCTTTCCCCCATTTTTTCTACATGGGGTTGGGGTATCGTTTTAACTGTCTCCATCTCTCTCGATTCAATGCCAAACTCCTACCTTCTTCAACACTCATGCCTGACTGTCACAGATCATCTTTCACACAGTCAATCCACCTCTTTGCTGGATGTCCTCATTTCCTCTTACCTTCGTCCTGCCCCAAGTCTTCATCACCAGATTGGCTTGAGTTTTGCATGTGTCCAAACCACCGTAATCTGTTCTCTTTGATCTTTTCTGCAGTTGGAGCTACTTTGTCTTCTGCTGTTATGTCCTCATTTCTTCATCTGTCCCACAGTGTGCTTCCTACCACCCTTCTCAGGCACGTCATTTCCATCACCTCTAGCTTCCTCAACTGTTCTGCTTTTACTGCCCAGGTTTCTGTACCATACAGTAGTACTGGTTGCACCACTATCTTGTACACTTTACTTTTCAGCTTGTTTAGCATTCTTCTGTCATAGACTACACCTGACACACTCTGCCAGTTGGCTGCAGCCCCTCTGATTCTAGCTTTGACCTCTTCATTCAGACTTCCCTTCTCAACCACCCCTCCCAGACACTTGAAGCTGTTTACTTGTTCCACTATCTTCCCTTCTATCTCTGTTCTCAGCTTTTTATGATTTCCCCAATTAGCTGCCATTACCACCATCCAATATGTGCTTAGTTTCATCCCATGTGCCTTCAGTTTTGCATTCCATTCTCCTATCAATTGCTGAAGTTCTAGCTCAGAGTCCTGTAATGCCACATTGTCTGCATACAACAGCTTTGTTCATCTGCCCCCTCCGACCTGTTTGCTAATGTAGTCCATCACCAGTATGAACAGCAGCGGGCTCAGAGCTGAACCATGGTGTACACCCCCTCCCACTGAGAACCCCTCTGTGAGGCTGAACACTGTTCGTAGTTGAGTCATTGGGTCCTTGTACAAAGCCTGTACTAATACTACCAGTGTTTCTGGGACTTCAAACCACCACAGTACTGCCCAGATCAGCTTTCTTCGGACCTTGTCATATGCTTTCTCAAAGTCTAGGAATGCCCAGTTGGACTGTCTGTGTATGTATACCTTCTTCTCAAGCATCTGTCTCACTGCAAACATAGGGTCAGTTGTGCTGCATCCTGATCTGAATCCAAACTGCTTATCTCCCATCTTACATTCTACTATTCCACATATTTGTTTATCAGTCACACTCTGCAGAACTTTAATGCAGTGTGATAGGAGTGTGATGCCTCTGTACTGCCCACAGTTGCGGCTGTCCCCTTTGTTCTTGTACACTGGCACGAGTATGCTTATTCTCCTATTACTACCCTCAGGAGCCATTTCTCCCCTGTCTCACTCAGCATCTTTATCATATCTGCTGTGGCCTCATCTGAGCCTGCTGCCTTCCCAGACTTGATTTTCCTTAGTGCTTTTCTTACTTCTTCAAGGGCGGGCTCCTCCTCTTCTCTCATCGTAGGCTATTTCTGGAGCAGTACAGCTTCTGTGAGGTCTTCTTCATTCAGAAGCAGCTGGAAGTACTCCTTCCATCTGCCTTTGGTATCCTATAGATTGGTGAGTAGGTTGTTGCTGGCATCCCTTATGACGGGTGTCTGTCTTTACCTTTCTTTCTTTGCCTTGCAGCCTGTTATAGTTTTTGTGCCACTTACTGAGTCACTTTCCAGAAGTTGGTAGAATGCCTCCGATGCCCTATTCAGTGTGTTTTTATGATGTTCTTCGTCTTCCATTGCTGCAGTCCTGACTATTGGGTATAGTCCGCGTCCAGTCGGCCCGAATACCAGAGTATAAGGCTGACGTCGGTCAGGGCGCATTAGACCGTCAGGGTACTGTCATATCCTCAGTCTTTTGCCGCATGGTCCGATGCAGAAGCAGTTTTTGAAATATTTCGAGTTTCAGACCGAAACAGAGTTGAACATTTTAGTTTTTCTTGCCTCAGTATTTTACCGGATGTCAGAAAAAGTGAATAACTGTATTTCTTGTGGGAAACAGATACCTCATAGGGATTATCATACCTTGTGTATACCTTGTTTAGGGCCTGAGCACGACGTTGTTGGTTGCCGCTCTTGTGCTAGGTTTAACAAACGCACTATTAAGAGGAGGTTAGACTGTGCCAGGTTAGTGTTTGGGAAGCGTTGCAATTATAAAATGGATAAAACAGTGAAGCCTAGGGTTGAGGAACCGGCAGTCCCGGACGTCGGTTCTTTAGAAGGCTCAGTGGAGCCGGAGGTTTTGCCAGGAGTTTCCATGGAGTCCCAGGCAGAAACTATACTCTTACAGGATGTGCCTTCTCAGGAGGTAGGCCAGGCTGAGGGGCTTCTCAGGTGACTGTTCTTCCCTCTCTTCCCAAGGTAGTTACTTCTGTTGCCAAAACTTCTTTGAGAGGTAGGCCTACTTCAGCTTCAGTGGGGCTTCTGTTCTGTACCTAATAAACATATACTTAAAATGTCAGAAGATTTGAATACAATGATTAGAGGTTCTATGCCCCCTGATAAGAGGCCTAGGGTGGAACCGAGTTTGATAGTTTTGAACAGTGTTCAGAGGCTTCAGAATCTTCTGTGGAAGATTTGCAGGAGTATCCTACTTATTCTGATTCTGATGTGGATGATTCTCCACCTGAGGATTTCTCATTTTCAGAGACTTTGCATTCCATGAGGGAGCACTTTAAATGGGAAGGCCAGGATTACTCTGACTCCAGGAAAAGGCTTAGGGAGTTCTTGTTTTACCCCAGCATAGGCCTTTAGCTATTCCTCCTGTGTTGAATGTGGTGGAAGATGTTTTGCAGAGGCTTCCCTGAACCCTGACTCTTTGCCTCCTGCTCCTGTTAAGCCTGATAGGTATTATAGGGTGCCCAAGCTCAGAAATATTTGTTTAAGAGTGGCGGACCCAGAAACTATTTCTCAAGGGCCTAAGGGTGTAAAGGCTTCTGTGGTTAAAAATCCTGTTCCCACTGATAAAGAGGCAAGGGCTTTGGATAGGTGGGGAAAGAAAGTGTATACTTCTTCCACTCTAGCCATGAGAGCTTTGAATTGTCAGTTTCACATGCTAAAATATCAGAATTATCTCCTTTCACAATTGAAATCTAAGGTGGATGCTTTGGCGGAAGGTATTGAGTGTAAAGAGTTGCTGGATTTGGTTCATGTGTCTGAACAAGTGGGTAAGCATTCTTTGCAATGTGGTTTTGATGCTGTACAGGCCTCCTCGAGGGTGGCTGCTACCAGTTCTGTTCTTCGCAGGCATGCCTGGTTGAAGGATCAGAATTTAGCTGAGCATGTTAAGACAAGGATTTTGGATGCTCCTTTACAGTCTGATGTGTTGTTTGGTTCGCCTGTGGAAGCAGTTTTAAAGAAAATGGAGGACAAAGCTAAGTCTATGCAAACTGTTAAAGATTTTTGCAGGTGCAGCCACCGAAGTTTAGTAGAAATTGGCCTGCTAAGGGGTGGACATATCCTGCTTATGATTCTCAGTCTAGGGGTAGGTCTAGACGTGGTAGGGGCAGGGCTCAAGGTTCTTTTAGGCCTAGAACAGGAGTTCACCTGCTCAGACTTCTGGTGAGGGCAGGGGTCAGTCCTTTCGTAAACAGACCCAATGACCTGTTTTTTCAGCTGCCAGCAGATTCACGTTTGGCAGCTCCTTTGGGAGGAAGACTGTCTCTTTTCAAAGAAAATTGGGATTTAATTACTCAAGACAAATGGGTGTTGGATATCATTCACCACGGTTACAGATTTTATTTCCATACAATGCCCCCTTTCAAAGGCATGCCAGACGTTCCTCCTCTACAAAGAAAAGAGGCTCACCAGCAAGTTTTACAGTTACTTCACATAGGGGCCATTCAGCCAGTCCCTGTATCAGAAAGGGGCCTAGGATTTTATTCTCGCCTGTTCCTTGTACCAAAGAAGGGGAACACGTGGAGACCAATTTTGGATTTATCTCTCCTCAACACGTTTTGGACATTCCCAAGTTCAAGATGTTGACGTTACAACAGCTTTTACCTCTGCTGGGCAAAGATCACTGGATGGTAACTTTAGATCTCAAGGAAGCTTACCTTCATGTGCCTATAAGGCTAAGTTGCAGGAAGTATCTGCGTTTCGAGCTGGAAATTCTCATTATCAGTTCTCTGCATTGCCCTTTGGCTTATCTAGTATTCACAAAGGTTCTGGCTCCAGTGATAGCTTACTTCAGGCTTCAAGGAATTCAAATCTATCCTTACTTGGACGACTGCCTGATTCTGGCTCAAGAAAAGGAAGACCTTCTACAGCATCTGGAATATGTTATAGCAGTGCTAAGATGCCTAGGGTATTCTGTGAACGAAATAAAGTCCAGTCTAGTACCCTCTCAAGACATGTGCTTTCTGGGTGTGAGACTGAATACAGCAGCCCAGATGGCCTTTTAACCCCGGACAAACAAAAGAGTCTGTCACTTTACTTCCATCAACTATCTCATCAGTCCGTGCTGACTGCAAGGACAGTCCTTCAAGCATTAGGGTTCATGGCATCTTGTATTCTGGTGCTTCCCAATGCCAAACTGCATATGAGGAAGCTACAATGGTATCTCAAAATGTATGGACACAGCACTGCCAGGATTTGGACACTGTCATTCAAATAATACCTTGCCTTCAAAAAGAATTCTTGTGGTGGGCTCAGGAATGTCACCTAAACAAGGGACTCTCTGTGACCCGGCCAGAGGCAAGTCAGATTTTAACGACAGATGCCTCGGACATTGCTTGGGGAGCTCATCTAAATGGCAAGTGGATACAAGACAAGTGGCCTGCCAGACTACAGCATCTACATATCAACATGAAGGAGATGTTAGCAGTCCAGTTTGCATTAATGGCTTTCAAGGAGTTACTTCTTCCAGGGCAGGTGTTGATTCTAACAGACAACACAACTGTCATGTGGTACATCAACAAGCAAGGGGAACACATTCTTATCCTCTATGCAGGCAAGCAATGATTTTATGGGAGACTGCTAAGCTTGCAACTAACTCTTCAGGCAAGGTTTCTGCCAGGAGCACAGAACTCCTTAGCAGATGTGTTAAGCAGACAAATCATGGATCCCCACGAGTGGAAACTGGATCTTCATGTATTTCAGAAACTGACAGTGTCATGGGGAACTCCAGACATAGATCTGTTCGCTTCTCCACTAAACCACCAGCTGCCAAAGTATTGCACAAAGGGGTTTCATCACACAGCTTGGAAAGTGGATGCTCTGTCTTTCAGTTGGAAAAACCTTCATGTGTATGCCTTTCCACCTCTACCTCTTCTTCCAAAGGTACTATTAAAGGTCAGACAAGACAGGCCAAGGATGATTTTGATAGCTCCAGATTGGCCTCGGCAACACTGGTACCCACTACTACGGAGTCTGGTAAAGAAGCCTCCATGGCCTTTACCTCTGATTCCTCATCTGTTATCTCAGAAGGACGGTCATCTGCTCAATGTCAAGCTTCACTCTCTTCATCTAACAGCCTGGCATATTCTGTGTTGAAACACAGCAGGTCTCAACTTCCTCAACAAGTTTTAAATGTGATTATGGAAGCTAGAAGACCTAGTACAAGGAGAGTGTAAAATGGAAGAGATTTTTATTTTGGAGTACAGCAAAGAATTTGGAGATTTCAGAGCCTAATTTGAGTGTGGCTCTTCAATATCTTACTGAATTATTGGACAAAGGTTTGTCCTTCTCTTCCATAAAGATTCATGCTGCAGCAATTTCAGCTCACTATGATTGTGACCCACCTTTGTTTTCGCATCCTTTGTTCAAGCAGTTTCTTAGAGGGCAAAGAATATAAGACCCCGAGCTCCTACTCCTGCTTGGGATCTCAATTTTGTGTTGGAAAAACTTACTCTACAACCTTTTGAGCCTGCAGCTACTGCTGAATTGAAATATTTGTCATGGAAGACTGCTTTTCTGTTGGCTATTACTTCTGCAAGAAGGGTGTCTGAGTTGCAGGCCCTTATGGCAGTAGAGCCTTTTTGATTTTCCATAAGGATAGGGTATCATTACGTACTAATCCTTCTTTTATGCCTAAGGTGGTTTCTAGTGTGGCTTTAAACCAAACAATTCATTTGCCTACGTTTTTTGCAGATCCTCAAAATAAAGGGAAAAGATTTTGCACACTTTAGATGTACACAGGCAATTGCGTTATTATTTAAGCAGGACTAAGGATTTTAGGCAGTCTCAGCAGTTGTTTGTTTCTTTTGCTTTGAGTTCTCAGGGCAAGCCTGTGTCAAAACAAACTATTTCTAGGTGGATTGGCTTTTGCATTGCATTTTGTTATTCCCATCATGGCAAGGAGATTCCAGCTGGGATTAGGCCTCATTCCACTAGGGCTACTGCCACTTCAACAGCATTTCTAAGGGGTGGCAACTAAGGATATTCTGGAAGCAGCTACTTGGAGTTCAGTGCATACTTTCTCTAGGCATTATCACCTTCCTATCTACTCTAAGTCTAGGGCTGGTTTTGCCACAGCTGTTTTACAAGGCATGTTGTCAGCTCCTACTACTTTATAATTTGCCAGCCTCCCTTACCTCTGCTTTGGGATTCTACCCAATAGTCAGGACTGCAGCAATGGGAGGCGTAGAACATAGTACAGTTTTGTACCTACCATAAAAGTAGATGTTCGAGGATTCCATTGCTGCAGTCCAATTCTCCCTCCTTCCCCTCTGTATTTAGGGGTGGTTGTGTAGGTGAGTTTACATGCTTATATTTTTGTATATATTGTTGTATATATTGTACATGTTTTTGGTGCAGGTTGTTTTGGGACTTGTCTTTTTAGGGTCTTCTGACATCTGGGGCAAGAAAAGACTGAGGATATGACGTCGGTCATGCGCATTAGTACCCTGACGTACTGACGTCAGTCTAATGCGCCCTGACCGACGTCAGCCTTATACTCTGGTATTCGGGCCGACTGGACGCGGACTATACCCAATAGTCAGGACTGCAGCAATGGAATCCTCGAACATCTACATTTATGGTAGGTACAAAACTGTACTTTTTTCGTGGTTGTGGGTATCATTCATGTTTGGTCCAGGTATCTGAGTGCTTAGCCATTGGAATCCCCTAATAAATATGCATAAAGTAGTGCAGTAGAATAGAAGGCTAAAGCCCTAACTATGGCCCAGGTGACCCAAGTTTGATTAGCACCTCGGGTGTCTGAAGCACTGGCATGGAAAGGTGAGTTTACCCATTCAGGGAAGGGAGAAGGTGCACTCGAGCATACCTCCGGTCCAAGTTGCTCAGTGAGTGCATGAGGTAGGAATTCATAGTCATAACAAAAAATACTCCTCACCAGCAGGATGACATTGTAGCCCAGTCCTCTGTCTCCTCATTGGCCCTGGATGCAGGTCTAGTACAGCTCAAGGGAGACTAAGGTTAGTCCAGCAGACCTGCTGAATGAGGAGAAAACCTGGTGGCAGCAGATAGTCATCTGTGAAGGAGACAAACAGATCTTTATCAGGATTTTTTAAATAGACATCCATGGAGCATTATCACAGACTCCCAAGACACAGCTCATTGAATCAGAGTACCAGCCATTGGCATTATGTGTGCCCTCTTGTTTGTGAATTGAGATATATAAGGTGTGGCTTCTGTGGTCACCTAGAACTTGCAGCCTGTTGAGGTATGCTGGTGCATCATCAGTAACTTATTCTTTATGGCTATACGAGTGTCATCCACTGTACCAAGGATGCTTAGTAGGGGGCAAAATGAGTGAAAGCCTTGCATAATGTGGGTTATTTCCTCCACTGTTAGGGACTTGTTCTGCATGTGCCAACAGACAATCCAAAAACTGCTGCAGGATGTTACTAGCAGATACTGGATGTGTTTGCCTCATGCCCTCTATGGGCTTCTGAAAGGTGCCTCCTGGCTAGGATGTCATCACAGTTATGACCCAGGTTTGCAGAATTACTGACCTACCTTTTCACCTTGCTGTTTCCATTGATCAGTATTGTAGGCCTGGCTCATTTGGCATTTGGCAGCCAGTATAGTACCTGTTCGACTGCGTCTGCCTTGTCAAAACAGTGTAAAGATATGTACCAGTAAGTGTATACTCTTATCTGCTTCCTTGTGCATCATTGTGTGGCATTCCAATCCTTCACAGTTTATTTTATTTGTGTTCACTGTGGTATGCTTATTCGCATATGGTTATGCTCATTCTGTCTGTTCTGCACCCGAGTTCCAGACAAAACTGTATTTGTAATTGGAAATAATTTTCTGTCTTGTTATTTCTCACATATCACTAGACTGTTGCACACCTTTATGAATAGGGCATTGATAAAGCAGATCCTTTGATGGATACATGAATCCCATCTGCCAGTAATTATTGCAGTGAAAGTGCAAGCAGTATAATGTTTTGGCCAGGAATGTCCATTCAGATAGACATTGGTACAGAGGTGTGCTGTCTACAGTTTATACTGTAGCAACAATCCTAAAGAATAGATGCCAGCACTCTTGAGAGTGTCTGTAGGTGGAGCTGAATGTATACAGATTTGTTCCATGTGAAAGAAGCCATATATGTGGTATGTATGGATATCCTTCTTCAGAGTTCTCCAAATGCTCAAGCTGACAGGCACTGCAAGTGTGACTACTGTATTAGAATCTGCATTTTTGAGGCAAGTGATGCCACATATTTCCCTAAGCAACTATGGTCCACATACACAAGTCAGGAATTTAGAAGATTTACTTGCGACTGGGATTTCAGTACCTTGAACTTTGGCTGTAGATGACTGAGACTGTCGAGGTGACACCCCAACCCCATATACTGCTCATGAGGTTGAAATTAAGCCTAATTCAGTTGTGTAGCTTATGACTGACAGTAAGTATAAAGTAAAGGAAATGCTGAAAAGGAATCCGAAGAAATACTGCTAGAAAGGAACTGCAGAATATGTCCACATTGTAGGTTGAAGAAAAAGAGAATATGCAGCAAGTGGTTGGTAAAACAACTAAAGTAAGGTTGTATAGGCTGTGGTGAAGATGAGCTTTATGTAAGTAATCATGGAGGCCGGCAACAAGAAGTGTCACAGCCACTTCTGTTACATGGAATCGAAGCTTGCAGTGCTGTCATACTCTAGATCTGTATTGGGAGAGATTTCTGAATTTGTGTCCAGATGAGAGCACAGTAGTAGTCCCTAAAGTAAGGCTAGTTGTCTTCACCTGAGAGAGTCTGAATCACTGTCTTAGGAGCTGCACATCGTTTATGTTCAGTTCAACAAAGTACAACACAAATGTTTTTAAAGGATGGAAAGCCTGCTACACCCTCTTGCCTGCCTCCCTTTTAGAGCGCAGGCCACCTCTGAAGTTACATTTACCTGCTCCATGGTTGTACAGAACTATGGGGGTTAAAAATGTGTGCAGTGGTTTTATAGAAACAGCAGCACTGCTGTGAACAGAAAGAGTGCATTAGTTTTTGATGAACTGTGATAAGAAAAAAAATGACATGAGCAAATCATTTGAAACTGCATTAAAGCAAGTGTATAATAGCCAGGCCTGGCCTTCCAAGCTGGCTGCACACTGATTAGCAACTTAACTTCAGCTCTTGTGGTGTAAAAGTGGAAACTGACAAACTGCAGCCAGAGATATTGTCAATGTGAGTAAAATTCAGTTACTGGCTAGTAAGTACAGTGCCTGGGTGCCTGGAAAGAAGAAACTAAGAGAGCTTGAAAGAAAATCAAATAGAAAAGGTGAAGAGAAAACCCTGACTGGGAAGAATCCTGCATCTGTTGTGCAAAAAGCAGTTCAAGCTCCAGCTTTGGTGCAAGACATGACGTCCAGTAAGCTAGAAGAAAAAATAAGTGCACACCTGATTAAAATGAAACACAATGGAGTATATCAAATAACAAAAGGTTGAAAAAAAGAGAAGAGGCTTTAAACAGATATTCAGATGAGCTGATGAAACTGCAAAAGTTCAAAACGAAGAAAAGGCCGAGTGATATGAGAGTGTTCATGAAGAGATGTTTAAAAAAATGGTTGAATTAGAGGACAGAACACATAGGGAAAATTAGATTTTCTGCTGTTCCATAGAAAGTAGAAGGAGCAGACTTTATTAATGTTATGAAGGCACAACTAAGTAACTGGACTGCTATTCCACAGCAGGAACTGTTACTTGAAAGGGCACGCAGTGTGTATTCACCAAATCTGGCCATGAAAAAGTAGTTGCGAACTAGGAAATACCGAACAGCATAAGTTTACCCAGGGCAAGTAAACACATGCCCAACACACTGACACACCACACTATTTAAACCACACCTAGATGGGGGGGCTTTGCCCCCCATACCCCCCTAACTATGTATACCAACTCCAGGATCGCACTAAAGTGGAGAAAGGGCATAAGTCCCCATGTTGGGCAAATGTTTACTTGCCCTAGGTAAACTTATGCAGTTGGGTATTTCCTGAATTGTGAGTGTAATTTCAAGATTTTCTTCTTTGTGCTTGTGGGATTTCAGGAATATGAAGTAGACCCATCCAAACTTCTACTTTGAGAACTAGTTCACAAACTTTTATAACAAAATTCCTTCCTTCCTCTAGCTATACGATTCTCCATTAGGCAAACTTATATCAGGTCTGTCCTGAAATCAGCAAAAGTCTTGCAGATTCCCCAAAACCAATTACACTCTGCCAAATGCTGCTTCTCAGTGCTAGAGTCCCAGTACTGGGAAATGATTTCAAATATGAACAGTTCCCTGTTCTACTCAGCAATCCCTGTCCTCCGGGTGGTGTGCGGTCCATAACTGTTAAGCCTTAAACCTGTGCTACAGACTCTCCCCCTCACTCCAACATAGCACGGTACAAGGAATCCACTCAAGAATAAAAAGGCATACCCAGCAGGACTCCCTACGTGAATCTAAGCCTCTGTTTGCTTAACCTCACAGTGTAGGAGATAAGCTATGGTTTTTATAGCTGTTAAGCCTTAAACTTGTGCTACAGACTCTCCCCCTCACTCCAACATAGCATGGTACAAGGAATCCACTCAAGAATAAAAAGGCATACCCAACAGGACTCCCTACGTGAATCTAAGCCTCTGTTTGCTTAACCTCACAGTGTAGGAGATAAGCTACGGCCTTTATAGCTGTTAAGCCTTAAACCTGTGCTACAGACTCTCCCCCCTCACTCCAACATAGCACGGTACAAGGAATCCACTCAAGAATAAAAAGGCATACCCAACAGGACTCCCTACGTGAATCTAAGCCTCTGTTTGCTTAACCTCACAGTGTAGGAGATAAGCTATGGCTTTTATAGGTATTATACTAAATTTGTGAGTGCTTAAAAGTAGAACCATTGTAAGGGTCAGCACACCCAAGGACCTACCCTAGGCCATTTCCTATTTACCTACTCTTTCCTCTTTTAACTACTAACGACTAGACTTAAATGTAACTCCCTTCTTCCTGCAATAGAGGGCAGCAGAACTCAAAGCAACCAAAGTTGCCTCGTACTGCTAAAATAAACTCTTGTAACTTATGGTGTAGCCTTCTACTGTTAACCCTGCTAGTACCCCTACATTAAGAAATTCCCCCCCTCAATGAACTAACCTGATTATTTGCTTAATATCCAAATTTCTGAACCCCTGTAAAGACGGGGATAGAGGTTCCATAATAGTGTTTGTATTGCTCCACTATGTAGCCTACTCTGACTGTCCCCTACTACTACTGTCCTTAAACTCCTTAATTAAACTTTCTAAACAAGCTATTTTTCATGATTTATAACTATCTCCTATTACTTCTCTCTCTTATAATTTCTACTCTGTATGCTTACTACTTCTTTACCTTTTAGTAAGTAATTAATAGAACTTGACTCTTACCTTAACTAGGCCTGTGGAACACAGTCTCTCCATATTATTGATTGTCTCCCAGACTCCTGTTGTAACCCGCTCCATTCGCCCTGTGGGCTCACTCTGCTCCCCTACCCTACCCCCAATTCCCACCCACCCCCAGTGCTCCGTACTTTATACCTCCCTTACCACACCCACTCCCTCATTCCACCTATCATAAACTACAATCAATTTATTTCCAATTGTACTCCCATCCCAATTACATATTACTTCTATAAGCCACTCCTGAGTGAAACCTACCACACCTCTTCTTCCATAACTACTAGCTCTATTTGTTTCTTTCTCTTTCCTCTTTACTCTAACCATACACATACCTCCTAATCTGCTACATCCCTACTCAACTTCCAGAATCTTCTTATACATAATCTTCTAAGATGACTTCAACACTAAAAACTAACATTACTAAATCCCTACTCTTAACCATAATTTCAACTGCCCTGACCTACACCTACATCATCACTTCCTTTGAACAGCCATACTACTACCACTTTAACTACTCTCCCAAACAAACAACAATCAATGATTCTATACTCCATATTAGTCAAATCAATATCACCTCAACCCCCAGCTATTTACTACCTAAATACCATAGACTTTTCCACATTAAATATAATACACCCACAGTAAGGAAAGTGAAATACCTACTCAACTTTATTAATAACCCTACATTAAGACTCATTAAACCCTCCTTAAAAGATGGTGATATCCACCCTAACCCTGGCCCTACCAATCAACCTTCCCTTATAACACAGTCCAAACACCCTAACTCTTTCCTAATAGGACATCTTAACATCCGTAGCATTAATAACAAAGTAACCCATCTCCATGCCCTTCTCAATACCCATTGCTTTGACATCCTCTGCTCACAGAAACATGGCTAAAACCTGAGACCAAAGACAATGAACTCTTTCCCCTAGGGTATAATATACTGAGACTTGACTGTATAAAAAATAAAGGTGGGGGAGTAAAGGGACTTCAAATCTCCACTACTCCATTCCACCCTCCTCAAGATAGTAAGGCAGAAATACTTATCTCCAAACTTCAAATCAACCAAAAAAATCCCTATATATCATCTGCATCTACCTGCCACCAGGTAATAACATCTCTACTATAGAAAATATTCTAAGCTGGGCGTCCTTAACTTACCCCCAAGAAACTATTATACTTGGAGATTTTAACACTGACTGGAAAAATGTCAATGCTGATAAGCTCTTGCTGCCCCCATAGTGCCTTTTTTAGGCAAGGCTCAAAAGACAAACCCACCTTCATAGGTATCACAAGGGATAAGAAACTAAGAGTAATGCTACTCAACGCCAGAAGTCTAAACCTCAAGATGCATGCACTCGAAACTCTCCTTAGCATGGAGAACATCGATATCTGTGCAGTAACAGAAACCTGGTTCAGGGCTCCCGAGAGCACCCGAGCACTACCAGGTTATACCTCATACCATGCTTTTCGGCCCCAAAACTTAGACCGAACCACAAAAGGAGGGGGAGTATCGATATTCATCAAAGATACCCACACCTCCAGGTTGGTGGTAAAGCACGAAGCATCAGAGACTATCCATGTGCAACTAACAGTGGGTAAAACTGCCTTCCAGTTTATAGCCTGCTACAGACCACCCTCCCAAACCCAGGAACCCCACTCGGCCTTTCTGAGAACACTGGAAAATATGAAGGTTTCTCCAAACACCATTATATTGGGCGACTTCAACTACCCAAACATAGACTGGGAGCATTACTCTAGCTCCAACACCCTAGCCCAAAGGTTCCTAGAATTTATAAACTCAAATGCTATGGAACAACTTGTTACCACTCCCACAAGAGGGAAAAACATACTGGACCTGATCATCATCAACATGGGGACTCTATGCTCCAGACCAGAAGTGTATCCCTCACTGGTAAGATCAGACCATAAACTAATCTCACTGGATATTCACATCCGACCCCACCCCTGCCCAGAAAACCACAGTGAAAAACTTCTCTAAAGCAAATTTCACACTCCTCAAAACTGAGGTGGAATCCTTCAAAGCCCCCGGGCTTGTGGAAAATACGGCCCAGACCTCAGAATCCATTATAAACACATTCTATGAACACCTTCAGGAATGCATGGATCATGCGATCCCAAATAAAACCAAGACCCAATCTTCCAAAGGCAGACGTCCTGTCTGGTGGACCCCAGCCATAAACAAACTATACAATAGAAGGAGGAAGCTACTAAATGATAGAGCAAAATCCCAAAAAGGGAAGGCATCACTGATCAGTATTAGCAAAAAACTACGGGCACTCATACAATTGTCTAAGGCCAGTTTCGAGAGAAAAATTGCACAGGACACTAAGGATAATCACAAGGCTTTCTTTAGTTATGTTAGGAACCTGGGTGGTAATTCCCAGATATGCTCAGAATTAGTCCAGAATGACAAAAAATACACTGAACCCACAGACATTGCCAACATCCTAGCTGACGGGTTCAGCACAAACTTCTCCCCCCCCCACCAAAAGGGCAGATATCTATCCCAGAGTGCTGCCCCTGACATCTCAGATGCTCAGGTAAGAGCCCTCTCCAAAGCAAAAACACAGCATCAATGGGACCAGGCGGTGTCCCGGCTGTGTCCTACATGAACTCAAGAAGAGCTAAACCCAAACATAAAACTACTGTTCAATCTCAGCCTTACTACAGGATATGTGCCCAAAGAGTGGCGTACAGCAGCAGTGGTCCCTCTCCATAAAGGTGGTGCCTTAACGGATCCTGGAAACTATCGCCCCATAAGCCTGACTAGCTTGGTCTGCAAAGCTATGGAAAGGATCATCATGGACCTCATAAATAAAGATATTGGGGACCTACAGACACTGGATCCTACCCAGTTCGGCTTTGTTAAGGGCAGATCCTGCCTCTTAAACCTGGTTGATTTCTTTGAAACAGTCACCAAGGCCATTGACGAGGGAAGGTGGTCCACACAGCCTACCTGGACCTCATAAAAGCCTTCGATACAATACCCCACTTGGGCATTATAGATAAGCTCACCAGCTTAAATATAAACCCCTATGTCACTAGATGGATTGCAAACTGGCTCAAGGACAGAACCCACAAGGTTAGAATTGCTGGAGCCATGTCAGACTCCAAACCAGTTACAAGTGGTGTCCCACAAGGCTCAGTCCTGGGACCTCTCTTGTTCGGTTTATATTTCTCGGAGGTACAGGCCAACACGGAAGGACTGTGGCTGACCAAGTTCGTAGATGACTGCAAACTGGGCACCATAATCGACTCTACAGCCGACACAAGCATCCTCCAAAAGGGCCTCATAGAAACAGACAACTGGTGCCAGAGCCATGGCCTCAAGCTAAATGCCAAAAAGTGTATAGTCATCCCCTTTGGCAAAAACAAAGTGCCCACAAATTACCACATAGGTGGTAATCCATTAAGTACAGAAGAAGTAATTAGGGACCTGGGGACCCAAGTTGATAGCGGTCTCTCATTTGACAACCACGTGGCCAAAGTGGTTAGAAAAACATTTTATATAGCCCACCTAATCATGAAGGGATTCACATCTAGATCAGGGGAGGTCATTGTGCCTCTTTACTCATCCCTCATCAGGCCCATAATTGAGTACAATGCCCCTTTTGAGATGTACCTTACCAGACACCTGCAGCAACTGGAAAGACCCCAAAAGTACCTCGCCAAGAGGATCAAAGGGCTCAAACAGATGCCATATGCTGCCCGGTTAAAGAAACTCCAGCTCTACTCAGTGGCATACCGCCTGTTCAGAGGCGATCTGTGCCTGACGTATAAAGCCATGTCCAACCCTGAATTAATGGACATGCTGCACCTCAGAAAATCCAAATCCCATCGAGCTACGCTCGAGACTTGAACCTCAGCACTGAAATAAATAGGACATGCTGGAGGGACAGATTCATAACCCAGAGGCTCCCTTCACTCTGGAATAAAATCCCAGTCCAGGTTAGGCAAAGTCCCTCATTGACTCTCTTCAAGAGAAATCTTGATGAGTGGATGGGAGATTGTAGGTTTACCCCGGGTATCACTTCTGTGTCACTGTTAGACAGAGGCACAGTATACTAACCTCGAAAAAGGGCATAGCAAAATAAATTTAAAATGGGTGGCGAAAGCCAAACACATTCTGGCTAGGCTTATAAATGCCCTAGGGCAGATAGCCTAGTATGAACCTATGAACCTATAATCCTTCCTCCCATATCAACCTTCATGGCTTTACTCAATCTATCACCTCTACAACCAGAAATAAACCAAACAACAAAGAGAGCACCCTTGACTTGATACTAATAAATAGGCAAGCACAAACGTACAATGGAGGAACTCTACCCGACGACATTAGTGATCATACTTTGACCTACATCCTCAGACAAAAAAAAAGATATCTCAATTCCCCCCACATACAGAATTGTATGTACCAATAAACACTTTAACCCAGTAGCATTCCAAAATGAACTAAGTGCCTGTGACTGGAACCCACTAAAAACTCTACCTCTTGAAGAGGCTGTCAATTATCTAAACTCTACTTTCCTAACTATCCTTGACAAGCATGCACCCAAAAGGTCCATTAGAATGAAGGCCAAACCAGCCCCCTGGCTTTCCAAAGAAACCAGACAAAAAATTCTACTTGGAAATAAATCCTGGGCTAAGTGGAGAACTAACAAAAACATTACCAATGAACAGATTTTTAAGCAACTAAGAAAGCACAAAAAAAGGCAATACTCATGGATAAAAAGAACTACTACTGTAAACTACAAGAAAATCACCAAAACAACCCCCAGAAATTCTGGTCTAGTATCAATAAACTCCTTTCTCTAGGACACTCTCATACACCAACCCCACATCAGGCTGATCCTGATACCCCCCATCAAACTGCAAATGCCTTCAATTCCTTTTTCACAGAAACCATACAAGCACTCGCTAGTCAACTTACTCCAGACGACTCAAACCTTCCCACTTCCTTACCCAGCACTCATCCAGTCTTCCACATGCAGCCAGTCTCCACCACTCTCATCTACAAATTCATCCAAAAAATTTAAACCTTGTACTCCTTCTGCTGACCAGCTACCCTCAGAATACCTCCAAAAAGTGGCCAAAGCAATTTCCTATCCCATATCCATCCTCATAAACAGAACCATTAAGGAGGGAAACGTTCCAGACATATGGAAAATCTCCCATATTATTCCCCTACACAAAGGTGGTAACTCCGACTTCTCAAACTACAGGCCAATAGCCCTATTATCACCCTTAGCAAAAATAATGGAAAAATGCATTCATAATCAACTTTTAAACCATTTAACTCAAAATAACTCAATAGCTAAGTGCCAGCACAGTTTAGGCCATCTCATAGTACTACTACTGTCCTGTTATCCTTTACAGATGTTATAAATCGAAATCGTAATAACAACCACCTCTCATCTGCACTCTTTATTGACCTCTCAAAAGCTTTTGACATGGTAAACCATACCCTTCTTATCAACATTCTTGAATCCTTTTCCCTGGATTCTCTGGCTGTTAAGTGGTTCAAATCCTACCTAACCAATAGACAACAAGCAGTCCTCTGGGAAAATAATATATCATCCCTTCTACCATTCACTCTGGGAGTCCCTCAGGGCTCTACTCTAGGCCCACTTCTTTTTTCTCTTTTTATGAACGACCTCCATTTAGCAATCCCTCAAGCCACCTGCATACAATATGCTGATGATTCAACTTTAATATGCTCAGCAAGCTCCCCTACTGAACTACATTCACTGACTCAGAATGTATTCAACATAGTTGAAACTTGGTTTACAAAGCGTTGCCTCCTTCTCAATGCAAAAAAAAAAACAAACTCCTTCTCTTTACACCCACCAGAATGTCCATCCCTATTGATTTCTCTGTTGTTTCCAATAATTCCACAACTATACACCACGACTCTACCACCAAGTTGTTAGGAATCACTATTGATAATAACCTGACATTTGATATCCACATAAATAATACCATTAAAGCTGTCAACAGAAAGATAGGCTCCTTATACCGAATCAAAACTTTCTTAACTCCAATAGCCAAAACCAAGATTGCAAACTCCCATTTAATTTCAACTCTTATTTATGCCTCTGCCATATATACAAACCTCAAAAAGAATAACCTTGCCAAATTGGCCCATTCCTACAACAGCATCGCTAGATTTGCCACTGGTAATCCATTTAGAACTCACCACTGTCTAAATCTACTACAGCTAGGCTGGCTCGAACTTCAAAACCATCTGAAAATCTCCCAACTAACCATTGCCCATAAGATATTTTACCAGTCCAACAGCACTCCAATACTATCCGATCTCATAATCCCCTATAAAAACTTAAACTCCCTACGCTCTTCTAGTAAACTTCTAGCTAGCATTACCAAGACTAACAACATAGCTGGTGACTCCCTGTTTTCTAACAAAGTGGGAAAAGACTGGAACCTACTTCCCAATGACTTAACATCACTTTCCTCCTTGTCTCTCTTTAAACAAAAACTCAAAATTCACCTTAAGACACACTGGTTATGCCCCTGCAGTAACCCAGACTAATGCTCTAGTTCTGCTAATATTCTCTCCACCTCCTACAAAATTTCCTATACTTTATTCCATACTTCTTGCTGCAGAGCTGGAACTGGTGAACACACTCGAACATACTAATGTATTTCTTCCTTCTGACTATCACAAAACATATCCGTTCATAATTCTATAATCACCTTCTATGACTGGTATTAGTGTAAATATTTTAACATATACCTGTATAATCCCTTCATTTAATGTAATACCAACTTTTATCTCTATTTTTATTATGCTTCCTGCATTTTTATTGTACTGTTATCGTTTACTATGCAACAACTATGACTCACATCTTGGTATTGTTTTGTATTGTAATGTAATTTCCAATTTAAAATCAAATTGTTTACTACTGGAGCTTTTCTCCACGGGCCTCTACTGAAAATGGAAATATATTCAGTTAGACTAGCCAGGTAAACAAATGTAAAATAAAATAAATAAATAAAAAATAAGTTTACTTTCTTTGGAAAATAACTAAAGGCCATTCAGATGCTTGATGCCTCTGCTTTCAAACCAAATGAGGAACATAAACAGGGACGCTGTACTAAACCTTGCAAACTAACCCCAAACTGTCCTCTCTCACATCTTTGGATTAAAAGAAATAATAAGTTTTGGGCCTCCTGAGTAATCTAATTCATAACAAAGGATTCTGCAGGTGATTTCAAAGAAAAAGGACTATCTATACTGTGTCAGAAGTAATACCATTATAACTTTATATCTTCACTTAATCGTAAAATATCAATGCAAAGAGACGTTAACTATTAATATATTCACTAGTACACTTATCCTAGTTACCATGGCAAAGTCCTTTAAGCATTGTTGCAAATTTTATTCTTTATTTCCATATTAAAATTGTTACTTATGTAGGTTATGCATTGTACCCTTTATTAATTTACACTTTCTCTGAGATTATTTTCAACTCTTGTACCTATTTCTTGCATTTAGCTGTCCTTCACTTACACAATTTTTTTGGTACACTTTGTTTGGATTTTCTTGATTGATTTTGTCTTGCGTACCCAGTTAGCAGACTGAAACAAGTTAAATTAGATCTGCAAGAATAAAGCCATGCTCATTAATCCCACCCACACCTTGGTGCTGTATGTCTTTGAACTGTGCCTTTGCAACGGCTGCCTTTTACCTGGAGAAGTGAGCTGCTACGCTGCATTATGGGACATGGAGAGGAGCCAGAGCCGGGATAGTCTGGAGTACTGAGTGATCATAATGCCTGTGACTTTTGTCCTAGATTACCGAGGCTGGCCTCATTTGTACAGATCTGTTGTAATTATTACTTCTCTTGCGTATTTTGCAATGTTGTATATACAGACTGTATGCAATGAAGCACATGAGACACTGCAGGAATCTAGTCACTGTTCATACCACATTCTGGGATGCTTGTCACCAGTGGATAGGTTCATAGGTAGGTACTAGGCTACCTGCCCAAGGGCATTTATAAGCCTAGCCAGAGTGTCTGCTTTCGCCGCCCCATTGATTAATTAACTGATCCTCTGTCAAGCAGAGCCAATGAAGTGATCCTAGGGATGTATTTTCTGTTACCCATCCACTCGTCAAGGCTTTTCTTGAAGAGTGTTAGTGAGGAGCTCTGCCTAATGTAGTTTGGAATTTTGTTCCAAAGCATGGGGAGTCTCTGTGACAGGAATCTGTCCCTCCAGCATGTTCTATTTACTGTTGTGGCGAGGTTTAGCTCACTAGAGTGCGTGGCTCACAGTGACTTAGATTTCTTTAGATGGAGCATGTCTATCAATTCTGAGTTGGACATGGCTTTGTAAGTCAGGCAGAGATCACCTCTGAGTAAGCGATATGCCACTGAGTACAGCCAGAGTTTTTTCAGTCGGGCTGCATAAGACATATGTTTGAGGCCAGTAATCCTCTTGGTGAGGTACTTTTGTGGTCTCTCCAGCTGTTGGAAGTGTCTTGTGAGGTACATCTCAAATGGGGCATTGTAGTCTATGATGGAGCTGATGAGTGACTAGCAGATGGGCAATATAACCTCTTCATTTCTAGATACGAACCCTTTAGTAATTAGATGGGCCACATAGAAGGATTTCCTAACTAGTTTGGCAATATGATTGTCAAAGGAGATATTACTATCTACCTAGGTCCCCAGATCTCTTATTACCTCTTCTGTATTAAGGGGGCTGCCACCTATGTGGTAATTCGTGAGTGTTTTGTTTTTCCCAAACGGGATGACTATGCATTTTTTGGCATTTTGCTTGAGGCCATGACTTTGACACCAGGTCTCCGTCTCAGTAAGGCCCTTTTGGAGGATGTCCGTGTCAGCCGGAGAGTCAGTTATGGCTCCCAGTTTGCAGTCATCGGTGAACTTGGTTAGCCATAGTCCTTCTGTGTTTGCCTGTACTTCTGAGAAGTATATGCCAAACAGCAGGGGTCCCAGGACAGAGCCTTGCAGGACACCACTTTTGACTGGTTTAGAGTCAGACCTGGAGCCTGTTATTCTTGCAGTGTGAGTTCTGTCTGTAAGCCAGTTGGCAACCCATCTCATGGTGTAGGGGTTTATGTTCAGGCTGGTGAGTTTTTCTGTAATACCCGAGTGGGGAATGGTGTCGAAAGCCTTGGCGGCGAGGTCAAGGTAGGCTGTGTGAACAACCTTTCCCTCTTCTGTGGCCTTGGTGACTGTCTCGAAGTCAACCAGGTTTAGTAGGCATGATCTGCCCTTAACAAAGCCGAACTGGGTCGGGTCAAGTGTTTGGAGGTTCCCATTGTCTTTGTTAATGAGTGCCATGATGATGTGCTCCATAGCCTTGCAGACCAGGCTAGTCAGGCTTTTGGGGCGATAGTTACCAGGGTCACTTGTGGCCCCTCCTTTGTGGAGTGGAATAACCATTGCTGTGTGCCATTCTATGGACATGTAGCCTATAGAGAGGCTGAGGTTGAACAGTGTGTTTAGGTGGGGGGGGTTAGTTCGTTCTGTAGTTTGTGCAAAACGCAGCCTGAGCACCATCTGGCCTGTGTTTTTGGCTTTTGAAAGGGCTATTTTCCCTTGTGCGTCTGTGATTTCTGTGACACTACACTTTTCCAGTATTGTTGTGGGCCCTTTTGGGGGTGAGAGGGGGGGTGAAGTTTGCACTGAATCTATCTGGCAGGATGTTGACAATATCAGTAGGTTCAGTATATTTTGTGCTATTTTGCACTAGTTCAGTGCATATCTGCGAGTTGCCACTTAGATTCTTAACATAGCTAAAGAAAGCTTTATGGTTATCTTTTGAATCCTTGGCTATTTTTCTTTCGAAGTTAGCCTTGGATGATTTTATGAGGACCTTAGTTTCTTACTGATACTGATCAGGGAAGTCTTTCCTTCTTGGGAGTTGCTTTTTTTCTAAACTAGTTTCCTCCTCCTGTTGTATAGCCTGTTTATGGCAGAGATCCACCAGACTGGTTTCCTTCTCTTAGAGGAGTGAGTCTTGGTTTTGCTGGGGATGACATGATCCATGCATCCTTGTAGGTGCTCATAGTGTGCATTTGTAAAGGTTTCTGCATCTTGGGCAGTGTTATCCTTTAGCGTGGGGGCTGTGAAACTTGCCACCTCTGTCTTAAGTAAGGTGAAGTTTGCTTTAGAAAAGCTTTTTTACTGTGGTTTCCTTAGTTGGGGGTGGTGGTGGGGTGTGGACATCCAGAGTGATTAGTTTATGGTCTGATCTAAACAGTGACTGGTTGACTTCTGGTGTGGAACACCTGTCGCCCATGTTTGTGATGACCAGGTCCGATATGTTTTCACCTCTGGTAGGGGAGTTTACCAGCTGATCCAGGGCATTTGAGTTGATGAATTCCAGGAAGCGCTGGGCCTGGGAGTTTGTACTCGAGTAGTTTTCCCAGTTAATGGTAGGGTAATTGAAATCGCCCAATATCGGGGTGCTCAGAAGGACCTTCATGTTTTCCAGTGTCTCCAGAAAGGTGGAGTGGTGGTCCTGGGTTATGAAGGGTGATCTGTAGCAGGCCACAGTTTGCATTGCAGATTTGTCCGATGTTAGCTGCACATGGATGATCTCAGAGGTATCATGCTGCACCACTAACCTGGAGGTGCAGGTATCCTTGATGAATATGGATAACACCCCCTCCTTTTTTGTTTCGGTCCGTGTTCTGTGGCCGAAACGTGTGGTACGAGTTATAGCCTGGTAGTGCTGGGGTGCTCTCTGGAGCCTTGAACCAGGTTTCAGTTACTGCACATATGTCGACGTTCTCCATACTGAGGAGTGCTTCGAGTGCGTGCATTTTGATATTTAAACTCCTGGCATTGAGTAGCATAATCCTCAGTTTTTTTGTTAATTGTGCTGTTTACAGAGGTGGGTTTGACTTTTGAACCTTGTCTAAAAAAGCACTATGGGGGCAGCAAGAGCCTTGGCCAGTATTTGAAAGCCTAGGGGTGACAGGTGCAAGCAGTCTCTTGTGAAGCAACGCAGCTTGTCGAGCATGTCATCCCAGGCTGACAGACACTGGATCCCCTTTGACACCAGAAGCTTAGCCAATTGTTGAAATTGATAATTTTTTCTTTATACTGAGTTATCATTCTTGGTAAGGGCAGGATGCTTCTCAGGGTCAGCGTCATACCAGCCTGGGCTGCATGATCAGAGAGCTCTTTCATGTCTCTTTTCATGTAGTCCAGGGAGATACTTCTCCAGTCATTCACACCAACATACAAATATGTCTCTGTTATTGTTTATTTTTTCTGGAGTGACCTGAGTGCTTATGTTATGTGGCAAATTCTGGCTCCCGACAGGCGGCTAACAGTAACCTTCTGCTTGTCCAGCCTAGTGAGTGGGACGTCAGTGTGCCTGACTATAGAGTCACCTATTACTAGTGTGTTAGGTATGTTATTTTGCCTTGAGGGCTGTGATTGTGCAGCACACTGATTTTGAGTTTTATATGTTGTCTG
Source organism: Protopterus annectens (assembly GCF_019279795.1). Taxonomy (NCBI): domain Eukaryota; kingdom Metazoa; phylum Chordata; order Ceratodontiformes; family Protopteridae; genus Protopterus; species Protopterus annectens. Next base: position 69,479,684 of record NC_056737.1, on the reverse strand, counting down.
GTTTGTGACGGGAGGTGCAGGTTGTTTGGGTGTCTGCTTTGGACATCTCTGATGCTTTTGCAGGTTTTTATTTAGAGCCTCTGAGTTTGATTTTATGTATTTGTGTATTTTTTGCCAGTGCTGGTTTTAGTAGGTCTGTGTGTGGCTGGAGGTGTGGTGCAAGTGTTAACCTTCTCCTCTTGACTGTCTGTTCCAGTCTTGGGTGGAGACAGCTTAGCCTCCAGTTTGCTGTATAATTGCATCTCTCGCATATGTTAGTGTTTTGTGCTAGGAGGAGAGGGTTGTCTGTGTACATGAGGCAGTTGTAACATTTCCTCAGGATACCCAGATTCACCAGCTGGACTGGAGAGTTCACCTGAAATTGCCATTTGGTCATGCCTGAATAGTAGGGTGAGCTGCTTAGTCGCTTGATTGGTGAGGGGTAAATAAAGAGCCTTGCCCTGCTGGGCAATCAAGTGTATATTTGTGCTTGCTATTAGGTCTGAGCAAATGTCGGACTGTAGGATGCTTTTTGAGTGCTTAGGTTGAGAGTTAGATTAGTTTTAAGGGAAAAACTGAAGAGGAGACTTAGTGGAGCCGGGAATAATTTAACCCTAGCTAACCGGCACTGCCCGGCGCACTAAACTGTGCAAACGCGGTTTTTATAGCAGGGAAATGAAAGGGATAGAAATTAGCCCAAAATTGCTAATAAACTACTAACTTCTGGGCTGGAACCACTCCTCTATGGACCGATAGGCTGCTCAAAGCTACCCTCTCTCACAGGTGAACACAGAAACTATCTTCTATCCAAGTAAGGTATGGGCAACTCAGAAACTTGTAACACAGCCTTGAATTCAGCACTAGCCTGAAAACTGGACTATACTAGCTTAGAAAGGCAGGAAACAAGGAATTTTTTTTTGTTTTTGTTTTTTTGAAAAAATAAGGCAAAAAACGTAAAAAAAATACACTTAAAACAGCTTTAAATGACTACAAACGATCAGAAAAGACTAACGCGCTTTAGTGTGTAGCCTACAACAGTTAAACAAATTATTTAAACAAAAAATGACTTTTTAAAAGTGCAGGCAGTCAAATAATTACAATATGTGAAAAAAACAAGCTTTTGAATCGCAATAAACACTGGAAAATCGGTGTTTAGGCAGAAAACAGTTAAGCACAGCAAGAAAGTACAGAAAACTGATACTTAATCACTCCAAAGTCTCTCTTCTAAGCTAGAAGGCTTGTATAAGTTTAAGGCTTTCTAGTGCTTCCCAGTAAGTTAGTTGCAGGAAAGATGGGGAACAAGCGCAGATGTGGTCTTTTAAACCAGAAAGTTGAAAGATATGGACAAACTGTCCAAATGGTCAATAAACTACAATTTCTGGGCCAAGAACCACTCCTCTTGTGGTAGATAGGCTACCTAATGCTTACCACTCCCACTGATAAGCTATAAGGCTTCCCTCCAACACAGAAAGGCTTGGGGGGGGGGGCTCAGAAGCTTACTAACAATCCTGGATAGAGCAACTCTGTAACCGGACTAGGCTAGTTATAGGATAGGCAGGAAACAGGCACAAGTGCGGCTTTCAAACCAGAAAGTTGAAAGAGATGGAAAAAAACTGCTCAGACAGCCAATAGCTACAATTTCTGGGCCAGGGACCATTCCTCTTGTGGTAGATAGGCTACTTAATGTTTACCACTCCCACTGATGAGCTAGAAAGCTTCCCTCCAACACGGAAAGGAGGGAGCTCCTGTAATTTAATTATTGTTACTTAACAGTATCCTTTTTTTCTACTAACTCCTGAATAATTTATTCTACCCATTCCTTAAATTCCATTTTTAACAGTTAGGTGGGAAAGTGCCAGTGTCTCATCTTTACTAAATTACCCTACATTTTTATCTTGGTAATTATTGGCACATGATCTGAAATACTTGTTTGATGAGTCAAAATTCCCAATTAAATGCGCACATTCCCATGAAATATTATTTGTCTAGTCTAGCTCATTTATTATACCTTGAGTAATAATATGTAAATTCTCTTGAGTTCCTACTACTTAATTCATATCTTCCATACCAAATTATTTTCATAATTTCTTTCAGATATCTACCCCCTTATGTTGTATTTTCCCTCCCATGGCCTGCCTAGATACATCTTCATTGTTGCTAATCACATTACAGTCCCGTCCATAAGTAATATTGCCTGCTGAAAGCTGATTATTCCACCAAAAGTTTAAGCTCCATGCTAGCAGTTTTAGATGCAATATAAATACATGCCAATGTAATCCTCATCCCGTACCAGTAGCACCTTACGGCTACAAATTTGGCATTATTATCTTTTCCCCTCTTTTATCACCATTGGTACTCCACTTTTCCTTTGTCCTTAATATTCTGCTGAATATCCATCCCAAAATCCTTTCTTTATTAAATTCACATCCTCACTTATTTCCAAATGTGTGTCCTGTAGCATTATTTGCACTCAAAAATACACACCTCCATACCCAGTTTAACTCTCCTAATAGGAACACTTGTCCCAAATAGACAGCTGCAAAGACAGCCCTTAATGAACCTAAAATTGAGGTTATCCATACCAAAACACATTATTGCCTGTGCTTCTACTTACATTAATTGGTGTATGTTCTATTTTTATCTTTATTCCTCTCCCAGATTTGAAAAACAACTTGCATGCTTTCAGAAAACATTAATTTTTAGCCTTGAAGAAACAGTGTTGTGGCTTTTATTGCCCTATTACCAGCTTGTCTCTATATAAATGTATGAGAAAAAATGTAGTTCTCAATTGCAGGCTTCTAAAGACAAGCTGAAACATTTATTGCTAAATGAAAACTTTTCATTATATTCACTGTTGTTCTCTTGTGTACTTCTTTCCACAGACAGGGCTCTTAACCCAGACTTTAGCCTATACAAAAGTCAAAGAAAATATATCCGCTCTACATATATTGTGGTCTGTTTATGTTTACACCCCACCTCAGGACCTCAAGATTACAGCCTATTAACTTAAACATGCTTTTGTCTAACCTTTTTTTTCTCTTTGCAGTGTAATACCTAAATTTCTCGTTAGTAAAAAAGAAGAAAGAAATGATCGTATCATATATGAGAAGAACTAAAAATGCTTTACTAAAAACATGTAATTTATATTTTGAATAGCTTAAAAGAAATACTGTTAACAGAAATTGTTTTACTTACAGTTACCTTTTTTCTTTGTTCTCTCCATACCCATGTCCTTCCAAACATTTCAGTTCCCCACAAGTTTAATAAAGTCAACAAAAGTCCACTCTTTCCACTTTTTCTTATAAAGACGTATTTCACATGTGTGAGTAATACTTTACAGACTCACAATTATTCACTAATTTCTGTAATGCTGTTCGTCTTCCTGTTCATTTCCATCTCCCAACTCCAGTTTCTGGTTCAGTTCCTAGGTGTTCAGATTATGCTAGTCAGCTCTTCTGCATTTCTTTTTCTGAATCATTTTCCTTCTGAACTGTGGAAAAGGTTTCACTGGCAGTCTGAGCGTGCTTTATGTTCAGAAGAATGAGAACCAGATTCCCATTCTGATTGATGGCTCACTTTTTGTTGGAAAAAAACTCTTGTATTTCCTCCTTAACCTGTTATGCATCAAAAAATGACTTTGATCCTCCAGGAAAAATATTCTGAAGACAGATGGATACAGCAGCTTCAGTCTCTTGACATTCCTTGTTAGCTGGAATGAATTTCTTTTCTGCCTGGTGTACAGTGAATAATCATCTTCAAACACTGTACTGTCTCCAACTTGTAAAGATTTGCCTTTTTCCAGTTTTTTTTTTCAGGATTCAACTGTTTCTGCTGGCAGATTTGCATTTTTACTAATAAAAGGTCTGGATTGCTTTCTCATGGCCAGGTTGGGAGCATGCACACTGTGTGCCCTTTCAGGTAGCATTTTCTGCTGTAGAATACCAGTCCAGTTGTTTGTGCCTTCATAAAATGAATACAGTCTTTTTCTTCTAGTTCATCTGGTACTGCAGAAAATCTCTGATTTTTGCTACGTGCTCTGTCCTCCTAATTCTACCACATTTTGAAACATTTCTTCTTGAAAAGTCTTATACTCGGCCAACCTTTACATTTCAACCTCTGAATTTGCAGTTCTTTTTTATCAGTTCATCTGAATATCTGTTTCAATTTCTTCCATTTAATCCAGCCTTTTATTATTTGAGTTGATATAATCTTTTCATGTTTTGTTTATGTTAATCTGATGTGAGCACATTTGAGATATTTCTTCTCTTAGATTACTGGAAGCCATCTTGCACCAAAGCTGGACCTTGAACTGCTTTTTGCTGAACCGCTGCAGGAGTTTTCCCAGTCAGTGTTTTTTTTCACCTTTTCCTAGTTGTTTTTGTTGTTTTTCTTTTAGGCTCTCTTTTTCTTCATTGCTGGCATCCAGGCAATGTACTTAGTAGCCAGTACCTGAATTTAACTAAAAGTGACATAGTTCCTGGCCCTTGTCTTTCCTTTTCTTTTTTCACAATGGGAGAGCTGAAGTTAAGCTGTTAATCCATGTATGGCCATCTTGGAAAGTCCAGGCCCTCTCCTTTTTGGCATTTTATTTTGCAGTATCCAAGCCAGTATCCCAAAAATGTGGCTCATCATTTGCTGATGACTGTATGCTGAGCACTTATGTTCATCCACTGATTGGTTTATAGTTTAATATTGGGCTGTTTAAACAGTGGACCATTGAAGTCTAACCACATGATCCCTTATGGAATTTATCAGGACATTAATACTGTACCTCCAACAGGATGAAATGCTTTGGACCTAGGTATGTTACCTTGCCTTTAATAGTAATAGACTGGGTTCTGTTGGTGCTATCCAGTAACTAAAATAGGGCTGTAAATTTAGTTTGATTATGTTGTCATTGATAGTAGAATGTTGAATGGTTTCAAAGGCTATGACCAAATCTGAGTATGCCATGTGAACCAATGCTAGAGTCTAATGCCTCAGTAATTTGTTCACAAAGTCCACCAGGTTTAGGTGTCAGGGTCTTTCTTTAAAAAAAAAAAAAAGTGGTTAGTGTATAGGCTTCAAAAACTGCCAGTGTCTTTAAGGAGTTCAATAATGATGTGCTGCATTACCATACAGATAAGGCTGATAAGGCTTATGGGGCTATAGTTTCCCAGGACAGTAGTGAGTTTTCCTGTGTGGAACTGGATGACTGTAACAGTTCTCAAACCTCTGGCACAAATCCAGTAGAGAGGCTGAAATTGTATGGAAAAAAAATTCAGCCACACAATATTTGCTGCTGGCGAGAAGGAAGCCTGGTACATTGTCTGGGCCCATGGAGCCAGTGTTCTTACCCCTGCCGGGAGCATTTAATGCTCAGAGGTGATGGGGGGTGCAGAAACATACAAATGTGCTGCATATAATTAGGCAGGGTTAGTGGAATAGATTTTTTTGATTTGTTTTTAACACTTTTATTAAATTATCACTTAAGATGTAGGTACATAGGCACACATACCTAAATAGAAAAGAAAACATACTATATTAACTTTTTCATTTAAATACATTATGCATTACTTGCTTTTATTTTTAATAACTGATGTCATTTAAGTCCATCATTACATAAATTGCTCAATTCCTCCCTTCATTTAAACCCCACTTATCCTTTTGAGCATTATTCTGCATATATTGTTTCCATAGATTCCTCTCATTTCTATGTAATTTGTTCCTCCCATTTACTACAGATCCCACTTCTAGTATGTTGTTCTATTTTACAATATTCAGTACTTCAAATACAGATGGGTTATTTATTTATGTTTTAACTTTATTTATCCTGTCTTGGCCTTAGTATGTTTTGGCCATCCAGATCCTGTGCCCCATGAAAAATATAATCATTTCCTTATCTACAGCCATTTTCTCACCCAGTATTTCTGACATAGTACACTGTAAGGAGTTTTTAAAATCTGCCAACTCATTACACCCCCAAGTAGTATGTTCTCAGTTACTTCTTTATTCCCCATCGATGTCTGCCTTAAGAGAGATTCTTTGAAGTCTCCTTTGGGTATAAATATACCTAAGCAAACACTTGGCAAAAATCCTAAACCTTCTGGACTGTGTTACATACATGAATGCAGTACATATATCTTCCCATTTTTCTCTTGTAAATTGCTTTAACAATGTCTCTGTCTCTATGTGTCTCTCTCTCTCTCACTGTTTCTCTCCAGTCTTCTCTAACCTCATCTGATTGATTGCTTAGTTATCATGCAGTATTTTATACGCCCTACTAATTATTCTTTTTTTAACAGCTGCTTCTGTTCTAGATTCTACTACAATTCTACCAGTGCAGCTCTTTTCATTTTCTCTAATCTGCATCTTCTTCTTGGCCTCATCCCACTCTGTTACCTTCCCCCTGTAGTTGTTTGCTCTCAATAATCTGATAGCTTTTCTAGTTTTCTCCTGGAAATTCCAGCCCCTTCTTGTCTATTTTCTGTACCCCTGCTTGCAGTCATCCCTATTGGCAAAGTCTTTTAGTCCATTCCTGTTCTGGCTTAATTCTTAGAATACTTTCTGCAACTTTATGAATATAATATTCTGTACATTTGTTTTTCTCCTTAAAGATTTTTATCCAAAACACAATCATTCCTTATTTCTTGATCTCTTCCCCCTGCTTCATCATATCTTTCCACTTTGGAAGGGGAGTAATGTTTTGATCTGGATTTGTCTACCAGTATGGTGGCTGTATCTTCAGGGGTTGAATATGTGGTGGTGTTTTGTATTAACTCTTTGTATTGTTTCGTATTATTTCTAAGGTTCTTGACTTGGCTGAAGAAGGCTTTGTGGTTACTTTAACTTGGGTGGCAATGTTCAATTTGTACTTGCATTTGTAGAATATGATTTTGTTTCTTAAGTTGCTAGTTGATCTTTTTCAGTTTTTTTCTAAGTATTATGATAATTTTGCTTTCACAGGCAGAGTTTTTTTCCTCTTATTATATGGCTGGGTAATACTGGGATTCTACCAAAGGTTTCTTTTTTTAATTTGGCACTGTATTTATCCCTTATGGGGACCCAAGGCCTCGGTGAAAGCCTGGACATGGGCATGAGACTTAATCATGATTAAGGTTATATTGGGTTGAGGAGGGTGTTAGGTCATCATTTAGTTGAAGTAGAGTGCCTTGGAGTAGTTTTTGAAGATGGAGGGGATAAAAGGTAACTCTGCTTTCTCTTAAGGTGTTACTGGATGGTAGTCAAATTTAACCAGTGGTTTGGTAATTATAAGTGCTGAGGATAAGCAGGCTAGGTAGGTCAAAACCTGGTCCAATATTTTACCTCTCCTTAGGGTTCTGACTAGTTGGTCTAAGAAGTTTGATTTAATGAAGGCCGGGGTACTTTGTTTTTGTTTATTTGTAGGAGCATATGCTACTAAACTGCACCAGCATTAGCTGGAGTACTCGCATACCTGATGTACTGAAAAAGGAATTATAAATGCAAAGAAGTGCAGCTTAGTATCATTCACCAAAAATGCTGTACCCACCTCATATGTTCTAAATTGTATTTAATAGATAGATACAGTCAAGAGACCAGGTGCTTTGGTGGATGTCTCTCATTCAGTCATAATATTGCACTGTAGTCAGGATAACTCTTGTTGTTCGATAATCACATTTCCACCGTGGTCAGGAAATTGTCTGATCCAATTCATTCCCAAAGGAATATCTTAAATATCCAAAGAGGTCATGCTGCCTCTGTACTCTTCCTGTACCAGATCTATCATTAAATAGCGTAACCTTTTCGCTATGTACAAATCTAATCACTTTGCTCAACTGAAAAGGATCCAAAGATTTCTAGGCTGTAAAACCTCCAACTGTACTGATTGACTATCACGCCTTTTGGCATATTCAGTAGCCTGCCAGCCACTTCAAGGTGAACCTTGTCTGTTTGACTACCTCTTTTTTTTTGTAAAAGCCGTGATTTTACTTACTGTGGAGCTAAACCTGCACTAACAGACAAAGCACTCTAGTGAGAGAGGTTTCTAAATCATTGCATTCCCACACTATTGAATAACTTGCCTGTTACTAGTTAAACTACTTTTTTGGCTCCCTTTTAAGGCTAGTCTCGCTGACTGGATAGGTGGATGCACATTTTAAACCAAGATTGTAATGTATAACCCTGCTCAGTTATGGAGGTTAGCACTGTTACGTGCTTTTGGGGGGGGGGGGGGGGCAAGTGCTTTTCACTGTATCTTTTTATAGGTTTATATAGCTGGCAATGCATGATCGCCATGATGAGTTTTCTAGGATTGTGCCTATTAGTTGAAGCTGCTGAAACAAGGCCACTTGCAAGAGAGTCAGATGAATAGAACTGATGGTGATCTTAGCCAAAAGGCCGAGAAGCGATAAGAATAGAATTGATCTTAATGTTGTAAGGGACTTTGTCTGTGGTGCCTTTGAAGTTGTCCTTGACTGAGGAGAGCTTGCTAAGAATTCAGATTCTGCTTCAGGAATTGTAACAGTCCAGTCAAGGAGCTTTCATCTTCCATGCATGCTATAAACTTTGGTGATTTTTTTTTTTTTATGACAAAATAATAGTTGCTATATCAGACATGGCAGACATGTCAATAAACTTCAGTGACTTTTAACTTATTTAATGTTCCTACTTACAATTGAATTTTAATTTCCTATGGGCAGTTTACCTTGTATTGTCAGATGATTCATTATCATGAAGTTATTTTTAAGATGTGGGATATAAAATCAAAAATACTGTGTGGGTTTGGTTAAGAGCATATGACAACAAAAAATGAGCATTGCTGCCTTGGACTGTGACAAGCACCTGCAAAGTACCGAGATAAGGCCCACACTGCATGTCTAGACAGACCGTTATTAGCATTGGTTTCTCAGGATTCTGCCCTCTGCATATTGGCCTCTGTGCCTTGCTGTGTTGTTTGTCCAATAGCAGCCGGATCTTATATAAATTCACAATTACACAATGAAAGTCACTTGATATTCAAAAATGTGCTCAGTGACTCAACAAGACATCAGTGGCCTGACTGGCTATAGTGCCAGAAACATTAAAAAATAAATAAAAAGAGGGGGAAGCTAGTCACTAAAATGGTAACAGACTGAGAAGGTGTTCTCATCATAGAAATCTCTGTTTTGTGTTTGTCTTCCCCTTCTTATTCTGACTGTACAGTAATGCAGTAGAGAGAAACGCATTTGTAAAGTACCTTCTTAGTCTCCACTCCTGCACATCATTGATGTACAGTGTAAGCATGTGGATATACATGCCATACCCATGCGCAGCACGTCAATAGCCAGCAGAGGAAGTGGACAAGTAAAGGGCCATCATACAGTGACTTTATGTAAAACAAGGTGAGCAATTTCTTAATGTTCTTGAATAATACAAAATCCACTTCTTTTTGTAGAATTGAATCACACTATCTTTGTTTAATCACTTGGGCTTCACAGCATGGTCAAACCACACCAGTCATGCATAATAGAGTAATTTAAGTTATAAGCGTACAGTCATTTCCAGACAGGGCTAGTAAAACTTCTTCAATGCCAGTGCCACTTGCTTGCTTGTACAGTACCATGCAGCCATCAGCCAGATCCATCTTCCATTCCAAGTTCACAATTACTGAATGCTTAAAATAAGCCAACTATATTTAAAAGTTTTTATAGTATTTCTAGCAAAGTGGTCCAACTCCAAAGTATGCAAACCAGGAGATATGAATAGGACTGGTCCATTGCAGCTCTGCACTTAGTTTATCAGGCCATGGAGTTCTTGTGCTTTACCCAAAGTCCTGTCCACTTAAGGACCCATGTTCAGCTATCTTTTAGAGTTTAAGCCTCTCCAAGGCCACCATTTATTTTGGAGGTGTGTTTAGTGCTGGTTTTGGGTGTATTAACTGGTGTTCTTTGGGATTTCATCTACCATTCCTGTCAACTGCTTAGTCTTTGAGCTCCTCTCCCTCACCTTTGTTTTCTTCTCTGTCCATTGCTTACCTTCTATTGTACCAAAAGAGATACTTTCTCTTCCCATTCAATCCAAAATATATTTCCCCAATACTGTCTACTGTTGACTCACCTTCCCTTTTTCTAATCCTGACTTACTCCACTGTTTTTTTTAATTTCTTTAAACTCACTCCCTTCAGTACTTTCTGTTCCTCCTTCACTACCTTGTTTATTATTTCCTTCCATTTTGAAGATTCCTCCTTTTTTTTTCCAATTCTTTGCAATCGCTTTTTTATATAGTGTCTTCAACAAGCCCACCATCTCCCCGTCTTTCTCTAAGACTAGTTTTGGAAATCCCAATAAAATTTTGTTAATTTCTGTGTCTGTGGTAATGTTTCCTTCACTGTCTCCCCAAACTTCTCTCTTAATTTAATAACAAATTGAGTTTATTACAGTCACAGATGATGTGTTTTCATGCCCCCTTTTTTCTCTTACATCTCCAGCAAAAGTCGACCACTTCTGTGAACATCCTTGAAAATCTATGTGGGATATAAATTACTTATAAAAACACTTCAAGGCAAAGATCCTAAATCTTCTTGCCCTTGTTGCCATTCTGAGGAGAGTAGTCATCACATCCCATTCCATGTCCAATATCTGTGATTCAAGATTCTTTCCCATTGCTTACTCGATTTTTGTAACCTTTGAAAGTTCCTTTCTCTCAATAATGGTTTTCCCTACACATATTATCCCTTTTGTCTGGTCTCCTTGCTCCCTTCTCTACTGAATCTCCTTTAAAAACTGAGGAAGCTGCTTTGCCTCTGAATTTTTTTTGAGATTCTCCATTTGTTCACCACTCCTTGATACTCCCATTCCAAATTCTCATCCAACTGGTATTTCTCCTGTTTCTCTGCCTGTCTTCACTCTGTCCTGTACTTCCATGTTTTAACATTTGACCCGCTGTTCTGCCATTTTCTTCCTTTTTTTGGACTTTCTTGTACATTCCTTATTGCCAATCATTTATTCTCAGTATGTATTTTCACTTGGCAGTACCATGAAAATTCAGACTTAAACTATTCCCGCTCCAGAACTAAAGAATATTCAGGTGTTGATGCTTTAAAGTACCTGTTCTTTTCGTAACCCGATGATGGGCTCCTTTTTTGATGAAGAAAGAACAGGTGGTTCCAAAGGCTTCCCAATGAAAGTATATTTGCTTGTAAAGGTGAAACAGCAGTATTTTCTAGGAAAGTGGAAAGTAAGGCTGGAAGATGATTAAAAATACTCCCAAACTTCAGTAAATGCTTTCTTAGCTTTACAAAATAAGCACTGAGACTTCATCAGACTTATTTTCAAACATGTACAACCACATTATGTAGCATTTAAAAATATCATGGCTACAGGTATAAAACCAAGTGCTGGTTAAAGGGCTAGTTTAAGAACAGCCATTAAGTTCTTATTTCCCTTAAATAGCTTAAAATCCACACTGCTATTAAGACCCAGAAACATGCATGCATTTAAAGAGGTACACTCCATATTCTGTCCTTTACTGTCTCCATGTCTTTCCTCCCCTGCAACATAATCTAATCCATAAAAAAACTCTCATTAAATGCTGTGTCTGTATAATACATCAACAGAGCTGTGTTATTGGATGACATAACTGTGTTCATATATTCTGTTTCTAAACTTTCTTTCAGTCTGAGCTGCATAAAATCCCTCACATATTAAACTATATGCTGCATAAACCACGTATTTTTATACACGGGTGAAGGATAACCGAGGGTTTATAAGATGACTTTCCTAGCACAGCAAAAATGTCCCCAGAGGAGAGGGACGACATGTTGAGGTTAAAATGTTTGTAATTACTTTAGTTTCTTTAACATGTGCTCCAGTACCTTTTGTCAGAAAAGTCCTTTAAGTTACTATCCCTTTTTAATGACCGTTTCTCATCAGAACCTGCTGTCATTGTATGGAAGTTAATTTCACTGTGTTCATTTCACCACTGTTCATTGTATGAGCTAAAAGCAAGTTTGTCAGTTTCCATGCATTTGGGTTGGGAGATTAGGGTAATAGTAGGGGCGCTGGTTCTGGGGTGGGGGGGGGTGATAGTGGTGGCATTGCCTAAGGCCATAACCGTTCCTTCAGTACTGAAAGCTTCACCAGTGTTTTTTCAGATGGTCTCACTGAGGTAATCCCTTATTATGAATTTTCTTCCAATAGTGAAATATATTGTTATTCAGTGTCGGTCAATAGTGAGATTGTGTGTCTAGCTTTATTCTGTAATCGTTTACCATATTCTCCATTAAATAAAACTGATGCATGCTTGGGTAGTGTAGTACAGAATTGTCAGTAGTTTTAGAGCTGGCACAAGTATTCATGCTGTCTTAACTTTATATTGTTAGAAACATTGGTGTCCAAATAATCCTGTATTTTTATCACTTATTTCACCCACAAATTCTAAGAACTGAGTAATGGTATTTAAAAAATATTCTAGACTATGACAAATAAAAAATGTTATCATTCAAGCAACATTAAAAGGAAATCTGTCTGAAAGCTTCACTGCAGTAGAATACTTCATTCTCCCAATAACCTAGTTTTGCACAGTTTGGTACCATTCTGCCACCCATTGCTACACCTCTGAATTGTTGATGGTACTTTTTCTTAAAAATGAAAAAGTTGTTATTTAAAATATTTAGATAGCAAATCTTAATTCATGGTCCATCAGACTGTCTCCTCAATTAAGCATGGAAGGTGACAGTTCTGTCCAGAGTTTGTACGGAATGACTGCATGCAATGATTTCATAAGGGCTAGCAAGTCATTTCCTTTGGCTTCGAAGCCTTGATCTTATTTATAAAGTCATATGGTCCTCATATGTAATGGCTGTTTAATGACACAACTCTTTTCAATACTAAATCAAAACCATATAGATACTGGCAATAATTTAGAGTGACTAGCCAATAGTATTGGTCATAAAAGTGTGGCGATTCATTCTTTTTTTGCTTTTTAGAGATGCCAAAGATTTCCTGTTTTTGGTTTTGGCACACAAAAAGTTACAAATCTCTGTGGTGTGGAACCCCTTGTAAAAAGCTTCTTCCAGCTATGCCTCCATCAGCCTGAATGATTTCAAAACTTTATGGGCACCACATTGTAAAGATGATCATAATTTAATGAAGATAGCATTTTGTCTTGATATGTGCCCTCCCATACCTGCTTTTGTTGTAATGATACCTTGGCCAGTTATTAGAGGCTTCATAGTAGTCCTTTGGGTAGCATTAAAATATTGACTTGCAGGCTTATTTTTTAGAAGTTTTATTTCCATTTTGCACACCCCCTAAAATGCTATTATAGCAGGATGAAGTGAAGGATGAAAGCAGCTAAGCTTATTGAATCTCCAAACCACCGACACTGTTAAGTGATTGTTTAAATTCAGTCATAGCAGAAGCGGACCATTCACACTGCGTTATTTATTTGACATTTGTTGACCGGGATAGTACGACTGGGACAGAGCCCTTTTTCAGCGGAGGCCCAGTGAGAAAAGCTCCAATGTACAGTAGAAGAATACAAAAATAGAAGTTTAAAATTTCTGCTGTTTAAACAATACACAATAGAAGAATGCAAAAATAGTGGAACACAAATTTTGCTAAATACACGAATAGAGTAATGATCGTTAATTACATTTAAATAAGAAAGGCAAGTGAGAGTTTAACACAGATACAGTTAGATATCAGCATAGTCTTGTAATGGAGTCAGAGCAGATAGAGGGTAGTTGAGGGTGATGTAAGTAAGATAAGTAGGGGGTAGGAGCAGTGAGATTTGGGGGGGGGAGTTTGCAGCAGTTAGTGTAGGAGTGATTATGAAGTTGATAGGTTTATGGATTTGCAATTGTGAGGGTCCTGGTATGAAATAGGTAGCCTGCGATGAGTTGGGAAAGGTTATGTACTTACTGACAAGAGGTAGGTAGGAGAGATCAGGTCTTGAGGTATAAAGGTAAAGGGTGGGAGGAAGGAGTCGTGTGGGGAAGAGGGAGGTTGATAGGTAGTAGGGAGGAAGGATGAGATGGATAGTAGGATGATGAAGGGAGGGTGAGAGACATGTGAATAGACCAAGATGTGTACTAGGCTCGGGGGGGAGGTTGCACATAGTTTATATGCCTGCACAAACCCACACTGGCAGATTTCCAGAGCTCAGAATCTCCTCCTCTGACTCTATCATAGGGGATTGGCTAAGCCCGTCCCATCAGAGGGAAACCTAACCCCTGTCACAGAAAGTCAGTTATTCAGTCTTTTACTGCCAGGTGTAGGACTTCAAACAGTTAAAGCTCCTCAACCATCTGCACTGGTGTATTACAACTTCCAGACTCGGATAAGATCCTTTGGGAACTTCCCTCCATCTTTATTTATGTAAGCATTTGATTTATTTCTGTTTTGTTTAAAACAAACACACTCACACTCACACACACACACACACACACACACACACACACACACACACACACACACACACACACACAGTCTGTATAGTTTCATATCTCTCTTTTGTTTTAGATATGTGTGAATTCATATTTACATGTATGTATGTATGTATGTGCGTGTGTGTGAGTGTATATATATATATATATATATATATATATATATATATATATATATATATATGTGTGTATATATATATATATATATATATATATATATATATATATATATATATATATATATATATATATATATATACATACACACACACACATAAAATATATATGTGTGTGTGTGTGTGTGTGTGTGTGTGTATGTATGTATGTATATGTATATATATATATATATATATATATATATATATATATGTACACACACACACACACACAGCCCATGTCTCTAGTGGACACAGGCAATCTGTAAATGGTTTATCTCCCATGTCCCTGCTTACACTTAACAAGGGTACCACAATTTGTCAGTGACTTAGGATGCATGGCTAGACTTAAAAAGGCCCTACTCATCATTAGCCTGGTAATTTAATTCAAGTGTAACTTAAGACAGCTGGATGGGGAACAGGAAATTCATCTCTGGTTTGATATCCATGTCTTTAGTGGACACAGGCAGTCTGTAAATGGTTCATCTCCCAAGCCCCTGCTTACATTTAACAAGGGTACCACAATTTGTCAGTGACTTAGGATGTATGGCTAGGCTTAAAAAGGCCCTACTGGTCATTAGCCTGGTACACACGTGTGATCTTTTCACCAGTCACTGTCAAACAGCAAGAACATATTCAAACAAGATATTTAAGTTGAAGTATTAAAATCCAAACCTCGGTAAACAAAGCAGGAGCAAAATAATAAGTTAAAACATTGCCACCCCTTTTCATATCAGTGTCCTGAACAAGGATCTTATCTTGACTTCTAAAGCCAGAGATGCCTCTGGAAACAAACATAAAAGTCTCTTACAAAGCTGGAGTGTAATATTTGTATAAAAGACTATGAACTCAAAGCAGAACATAACCTTTGCAACACCAGGATATCCCACCCTTAACTGCCACTATCCTTCCATGCAAGACTAAGTAGTCAGCAGTTAGAATAACCACATATCTGCAGTATTAATGAATAAACTCTAAAGGACTTTTCAAGCTTTCCCACTGACACTTGTGTCCCTTACATGTACTCCATTTGGCTGAAGTCCACTTTGGATTCCCACACTTCAGAAGGAGTTCTCAATTTCTAAGAAAGAGCTTCTTGGTTACGTAGGTTTCATTTTCCTTTTCACTAGGTTAAGAAGAGAATCATACTATATGCATAACAGAAAAAATGTAGAATTGTAGCTAAACCTTTTACTGGAGTTCAGAGTATAATAATTCTGTACATATGCAAAGCAAGGGGCTTGCTGACCCCTTTTACAATGCTCCTTGGTTTCCACCATTGGTTAATACAACAATTGCTTTTTCCTTCACTCAAGGTAAGCAAACTGCACGTCAGCCACTCAAGCCTACACCCCCAGCTTCCCAGGTTATTAGTAGATTGTGAGTTTCCAACAGTTTAAATGGATTCCCTAGCCCCAATTCATTGATATGAAAAGGGGTGGCAAAGTTGTTTCTGCTTTATTTTCTGAAAAAAACAAACAAAAAAATATACTTGTTTTCCTGACTTTATAAGCTAGTACAGTCCCGTTTTCAGGTTAGTGCTGAATTTCAGGGCTGTGTTACAAGTTTCTGTGTTTGCCCATACCTTACTTGGATAGAAGGAATTTTCTCTGTTCACTGTGAGAGAGGGAGCTTTGAGCAGCCTATCTGTCCCTGGAGGAGTGTTTTCAGCCCAGAAATTAGTAGTTTATTGGCTAATTTCTATCTAATTCATTTTCCTGCTATAAAACCCGCATTTGCAAGGTTTTTGTGCTAGTATAAAGCTCAGCAAGCTCCTGCCTGGTGCCCTGCAGAGTTCTACAGCAGCAGAGAGACAAAAGAGAGACTTTGGAGTGATTAAGTATAATTTTCTGCATTTTCTTGCTGCCTTTAGCTAATTTCACCTTAAACCAGATTTTCTAGAGTTTCTGTTATTTAAAAAAGCTTGTTTCAGCTACATATTGAATTAATTTTCCTGCCTGCACTTTAACAAAGTCGTTTTTGTGTTTAAATCACCTGTTTAACTGTTGTAGGCTACACAATCAAGTGTGATAGCCATTTCTGTGCATTTAAAGTGTTTTTTGATTGTATCTGCTTTATTTTCTGGAAAAAAAATATACTTGTTTTCCCGCTGCTGAATTCAGGGCTGTGTTACATGTTTCTTTGTTTGCCCATACCTTATTTGGATAGAAGGAAGTTTCTCTGTTCACTGTGAGAGAGGGAGATGTGAGCAGCCTGTCTGTCCCTGGAGGAGTGGTTTCAACCCAGAAATTAGTAGTTTATTGGCCATTTTGGGCTAATTTCTATCGCTTTCATTTCCCTGCTATAAAACCTGCATTTCTGCGGTTTTGCATGCCGGGCAGCGCCGGTTAGCTAGGGTATAACTATTCCCGGCTCCACAAAGTATACTCTTCAATTTTTCCCTTCGAACTAGAAAAACTTTCAACTTAAGCACTCAAACCATTCAATTCTCATACCGGCACTTGCTCAAAACTCATAGCAAGCCTTAGCACTATACCCCCCTATAATGTAGAGAAGGACAAGGGTCTCTATTTGACCTTACCAGCCAATCAGTAAAACAGTTCACTGTACCTATCCAGGCATGTCCAAAGGGCAGTTTCAGGTGTACTCTCCAGTCCAACTGGTGAATCTGGGCATTTTGAGGCAATGTTACAATTGCCTCATGTACACAGACAACCCTCTCCTCCTTCCACCAAATACTAATACATGCGAGAGATGCAATTATAAAACCAAACTTGAGGCTAAGCTCTCTCAACCCAAGACTGGACCAGGCAGTCAAGAGGAGAAGGGAATTACTTGCATCACACCACCAGTCTCACATAGACCTATGAAACCAGCACTGGCAAAAAACGCACATAAATACATGAAAATATACTCGGAGGCTCTAAATAAAAATCTGCAAAAGCAACAGAGACTTCCAAATTAGACATCCAAGCAACCTCCACCCCCCAACACAAACCATGAAACACATACTTCACAAAACCAGTGTGCCACACAATCACAGCCCTTAAGGCAAAATAACATACCCAACATACTAGTACTAGATGACTCTATAGTCAGGCACACTGACGTCCCACTCACTAGGCTGAACAAGGAAAAGGTTACTGTTAGCTGCCTGTTGGGTGCCAGGATCCACCACATAACACAAGCAGTCAGGTCACTCCAGAACAAGTACAAATATGACACTGTCATTGTCCATGTTGGTATGAATGACCTGAGCCGTACCTCCCTGGATTACATGAAAAAAGACATGGGGGAGCTTTCTGATCACGTCATCTTGCCCTCACCAAGAATGATACCACAGTATAGAGAAAAAATTATCAATTTCAACAATTGGCTAAGCTTCTGGTGTCATTCAAAGGGGATCCAGTGTCTGTCAGCCTGGGATGACATGCTCGGCAAGCCACGCTGCTTCGCTAGAGATGGCTTGCACCTGTCACCCTCAGGCTTTCGAATACTGGCCAAGGCTTTTGCCACCCCCATAGTGCCTTTTTTAGGCAAGGCTCAAAGACAAACCCACTGCCGTAAATAGCACAAGTAACAAAAACTGAGGGTAATGCTACTCAGTGCCAGAAGTCTAAACTTCAAAATGCACGCACTCAAGGCACTTCTCAGTATGGAGAAAATCGATATATGTGCAGCAACAGAAACCTGGTTTAAGGCTTCAGAGAGCACCCCAGCACTACCAGGCTACAACTCGTACCATACATTTCAGCCACAAAACCTGGACCGAAATACAAAAGGCGGGGGAGTATCCATACTCATCAAGGATACCCACATCTCCAGGTTAGTGGCACAGCACAATGCTTCATAGATCATCCACATGCAACTAACAACAGGCAAAACTGCTATTCAAATTATAGCTTGCTACAGATCACCTACCATGTCCCAGGACCTGCACTGCCCATTCCTGGAAACACTGGGAAATATAAAGGTCCTGCCAAACACCCTGATATTGGGTGATTTCAATTAAACAAACATTAACTGGGAGAACTACTCAAGTACAAACTCCCTTGCCCAACATTTCCTAGAATTTATAAACTCAAACGCCCTGGATCAACTGGTCAACACCCCCACCAGAGGTGGCAACATATTGGACCTGGTCATCACCAACACAGGTGAACAGTGTTCCATACCGGATGTCAGCCCCATGCTGGTTAGATCTGACCATAAACTAATCACTCTGGATATCCACATTCCGCCACTACCCCCAGTCAAAGAAACTACCATGAAAAACTTTTCAAAAGCAAACTTCACAGCACTTAAGACCTAGGTGGGAAGTTTCAAAGCCCTCATGCTAAAGGGTAATGCTGTCCAAGCTGCAAAATCCTTTACTAATGCACTCTACGGGCATCTACAAGAATGCATAGATCATGTTATTCCCAAACAAAACCAAGACTCACTCCTCCAAGAAAAGGAAACCAGTCTGTTGGACCCCTGCCATAAACAAGCTATATAATAGAAGGAGGAAACGAATACAGAAAAGAGTAAAATCCCAAGAAGGGAAGACATCCCTGATCAGTATCAGCAAGAAACTATGTTCCCTCATAAAATCATCCAAGGCCAACTTCGAAAGAAAAATTGCCATGGACTCCAAAGATAACCACAAGGCATTCTTTAGCTATGTCAAGAATCTAAGTGGCTCTTCTCAGATCTGCTCGGAGTTAGTGCAGAATGGTGCAAAATTCACTGAACCGACCGATATAGCCAACATCCTGGCAGACAGGTTCAGTGCAAACTTCACCCCCTTCCACCCCAAAGGGCCCATAACTATACCAGAAGAATGTAGTGCCCCTGAAATCACAGACTCTCAGGTTAAAACAGCCCTCTCTAAAGCCAAAAGCACAGCATCAATTGGACTGGACAGTGTCTCAGGCTGCGTCCCATACGAGCTCAAAGATGAACTAACCCCTCACCTAAACACACTGTTTAAACTCAGCCTCTCCACAGACTACGTGCCCATAGAGTGCCACACAGCAATGGTTATTCCACTCCACTAAGGTGGAGCCACAACGGACCCGGGAACTATCTCCCTATAAGCCTGACAAGCTTGGTCTGCAAAGCTATGGAGCGCATCATCTTGGATCTCATTAATAGAGACATCGGAAACCTACAAACACTGGACCCTACCCAGTTTGGCTTTAAGGGCAGATCATGCTTCCTAAACCTGGTGGACTTCTTTGAGACAGTTACCAAGGCTTTAAACGAGGGAAAGGTGGTCCACACAGCTTACCTAGACCTGCAAAGGCCTTCAACACCATTCCTCACTCAGGTATTTGGTATTTTAGACAAGCTCACCAGCCTGAACATAAACCCCTATGTCACGAGATGGGTTGCCAACTGGCTCACAGACAGAACCACATGGTAAGAGTTGCGGGAGCTAGGTCTGACTCTAAACCAGTTACAAGTGGTGTTTTCCAGAGCTCAGTCCTAGGACCCCTCCTGTTCGGCATATACTTCTCATAGGTACAGGCAAGCACAGGAGGACTATGGCTGACCAAGTTAACATGCGACTGCAAACTAGGGGCTATAACTGACTCTCCGGCTGACACAGACATCCTGCAAATGGGTCTCACTGAAACTGATACCTGGTGTCAAAATCATGGCCTCAAATTAAATGCCAAAAAGTGCATAGTCACCCCATTTGGAAAAAACAAAAGTACCCACAAACTACCACATAGGTGGTAGCCCCTAAATACGGAAGGCGTAATAAGGGATCTGGGGACCCAAGTAGATAATAACCTCTCCTTTGGTAATCACATTGCCAAAGTGGTTAGAAAATCCTTTTGTGGCGTACCTAATCACAAAAGGGTTTGCATCCAGATCGAAAGAGGTAATTGGGCCCCTCTATGCATCACTCATCAGACCCATCATAGAGTACAATACCCCATTTGGGATGTACCTTACAAGACAACTGCAACAACTGGAAAGACCACAGAAGTACCTCACCAAGAAGATCACTGGCCTCAAGCAGATGCCCTGTGCAGCTCAACTGAAGAAACTCCAGCTGTACTCTGTTGCATACCGCCTACTCAGAGGTGATCGCTGCCTGACATACAAAGCCATGTCCAATCCAGAATTGATAGACATGCTCCACCTAAAGAAAACCATATCCCCTCGAGCGACATGCTCCAGGGATCTAAACCTCACCACAACAGTAAATAGGATGTGCTGAAGGGATAGATTCTTGTCCCAGAGACTTCCCGTGCTCTGGAACAAGATTCCAATCTACATTAGGCAGAGCTCCTCACTAACCCTCTTCAAGAGAAATCTTGACGAGTGGATGGGAAACAGATTAGTTCCCTGTGCCTCTGTCCAGCAGAGCCATTGAAGTGATCCCTGGGGTAAACTTTCTAAGGGGGCGGCGAAAGCAAACACATTCCGGCTAGGCTTATAAATGCATTCGGGCAGATAGCCTAGTACCTACCTATGAACACCAATGGGATGAGATTTTCAAAGTCCAAGACACTAGAGAATATTGCTGTGTTCCACCCTCCCCATTTCTTTTTCCAGCTGCTCTCACGCTGTAAAACAAAAACACACTAAAGAATATTTTCACCCAGATGAAAAAACAAAAATGATGGAATGAAAAAATGATGAAAAACCAAGGATGATGGTTAATTTGTAGGTGGGTGAATGCTGTTGTGCTGAGTACTGTCATAGGCAGATATTGATATGGACCCAGAAGTGGTTGTAGCCCAGCATTTGCCGCAAAATATATTTTATTCAAAGCATTTGTAATACAGGGATAGTGGAAATTTGGTATCTGATCATATAACATCAAAGATGAAACATTTAGGTGCATGGAAATTCAGGTGCCATAACTGCCCACTACCTTTATAGATTTATAGGTTCATAGATTAGAACTAGGCTAACTGGTCTTGTGGACCATTTTAAGCCTAGTCAATTAACCCGTGTGAGCATCAAACCCTGCACTTTGTGTCTGTAAGGTAAACACCTTAACCATTATGCCAACCTCCCCCCTCCCAATGTTTGCCTTATGCCTTTATTGGGATATGTTGAGATAAAATGAGAACAGGCAGCTGCTTGCTTATTGAGTTTCCTCCAGTCCAACTGGTGAATCTGGGCATTTTGAGGCAATGTTACAATTGCCTCATGTACACAGACAACCCTCTCCTCCTTCCACCAAATACTAATACATGCGAGAGATGCAATTATAAAACCAAACTTGAGGCTAAGCTCTCTCAACCCAAGACTGGACCAGGCAGTCAAGAGGAGAAGGGAATTACTTGCATCACACCACCAGTCTCACATAGACCTATGAAACCAGCACTGGCAAAACGCATTAATACATGAAAATATACTCGGAGGCTCTAAATAAAAATCTGCAAAAGCAACAGAGACTTCCAAATTAGACATCCAAGCAACCTCCACCCCCCAACACAAACCATGAAACACATACTTCACAAAACCAGTGTGCCACACAATCACAGCCCTTAAGGCAAAATAACATACCCAACATACTAGTACTAGATGACTCTATAGTCAGGCACACTGACGTCCCACTCACTAGGCTGAACAAGGAAAAGGTTACTGTTAGCTGCCTGTTGGGTGCCAGGATCCACCACATAACACAAGCAGTCAGGTCACTCCAGAACAAGTACAAATATGACACTGTCATTGTCCATGTTGGTATGAATGACCTGAGCCGTACCTCCCTGGATTACATGAAAAAAGACATGGGGGAGCTTTCTGATCACGTCATCTTGCCCTCACCAAGAATGATACCACAGTATAGAGAAAAAATTATCAATTTCAACAATTGGCTAAGCTTCTGGTGTCATTCAAAGGGGATCCAGTGTCTGTCAGCCTGGGATGACATGCTCGGCAAGCCACGCTGCTTCGCTAGAGATGGCTTGCACCTGTCACCCTTAGGCTTTCGAATACTGGCCAAGGCTTTTGCCACCCCCATAGTGCCTTTTTTAGGCAAGGCTCAAAAGACAAACCCACTGCCGTAAATAGCACAAGTAACAAAAACTGAGGGTAATGCTACTCAGTGCCAGAAGTCTAAACTTCAAAATGCACGCACTCAAGGCACTTCTCAGTATGGAGAAAATCGATATATGTGCAGCAACAGAAACCTGGTTTAAGGCTTCAGAGAGCACCCCAGCACTACCAGGCTACAACTCGTACCATACATTTCAGCCACAAAACCTGGACCGAAATACAAAAGGCGGGGGAGTATCCATACTCATCAAGGATACCCACATCTCCAGGTTAGTGGCACAGCACAATGCTTCATAGATCATCCACATGCAACTAACAACAGGCAAAACTGCTATTCAAATTATAGCTTGCTACAGATCACCTACCATGTCCCAGGACCTGCACTGCCCATTCCTGGAAACACTGGGAAATATAAAGGTCCTGCCAAACACCCTGATATTGGGTGATTTCAATTAAACAAACATTAACTGGGAGAACTACTCAAGTACAAACTCCCTTGCCCAACATTTCCTAGAATTTATAAACTCAAACGCCCTGGATCAACTGGTCAACACCCCACCAGAGGTGGCAACATATTGGACCTGGTCATCACCAACACAGGTGAACAGTGTTCCATACCGGATGTCAGCCCCACGCTGGTTAGATCTGACCATAAACTAATCACTCTGGATATCCACATTCCGCCACTACCCCCAGTCAAAGAAACTACCATGAAAAACTTTTCAAAAGCAAACTTCACAGCACTTAAGACCTAGGTGGGAAGTTTCAAAGCCCTCATGCTAAAGGGTAATGCTGTCCAAGCTGCAAAATCCTTTACTAATGCACTCTACGGGCATCTACAAGAATGCATAGATCATGTTATTCCCAAACAAAACCAAGACTCACTCCTCCAAGAAAAGGAAACCAGTCTGTTGGACCCCTGCCATAAACAAGCTATATAATAGAAGGAGGAAACGAATACAGAAAAGAGTAAAATCCCAAGAAGGGAAGACATCCCTGATCAGTATCAGCAAGAAACTATGTTCCCTCATAAAATCATCCAAGGCCAACTTCGAAAGAAAAATTGCCATGGACTCCAAAGATAACCACAAGGCATTCTTTAGCTATGTCAAGAATCTAAGTGGCTCTTCTCAGATCTGCTCGGAGTTAGTGCAGAATGGTGCAAAATTCACTGAACCGACCGATATAGCCAACATCCTGGCAGACAGGTTCAGTGCAAACTTCACCCCCCCCCCTTCCACCCCCAAAAGGGCCCATAACTATACCAGAAGAATGTAGTGCCCCTGAAATCACAGACTCTCAGGTTAAAACAGCCCTCTCTAAAGCCAAAAGCACAGCATCAATTGGACTGGACAGTGTCTCAGGCTGCGTCCCATACGAGCTCAAAGATGAACTAACCCCTCACCTAAACACACTGTTTAAACTCAGCCTCTCCACAGACTACGTGCCCATAGAGTGCCGCACAGCAATGGTTATTCCACTCCACTAAGGTGGAGCCACAACGGACCCGGGAACTATCTCCCTATAAGCCTGACAAGCTTGGTCTGCAAAGCTATGGAGCGCATCATCTTGGATCTCATTAATAGAGACATCGGAAACCTACAAACACTGGACCCTACCCAGTTTGGCTTTAAGGGCAGATCATGCTTCCTAAACCTGGTGGACTTCTTTGAGACAGTTACCAAGGCTTTAAACGAGGGAAAGGTGGTCCACACAGCTTACCTAGACCTCGCAAAGGCCTTCAACACCATTCCTCACTCAGGTATTTGGTATTTTAGACAAGCTCACCAGCCTGAACATAAACCCCTATGTCACGAGATGGGTTGCCAACTGGCTCACAGACAGAACCACATGGTAAGAGTTGCGGAAGCTAGGTCTGACTCTAAACCAGTTACAAGTGGTGTTTTCCAGAGCTCAGTCCTAGGACCCCTCCTGTTCGGCATATACTTCTCAGAGGTACAGGCAAGCACAGGAGGACTATGGCTGACCAAGTTCGCAGACGACTGCAAACTAGGGGCTATAACTGACTCTCCGGCTGACACAGACATCCTCCAAAAGGGTCTCACTGAGACAGATACCTGGTGTCAAAACCATGGCCTCAAGCTAAATGCCAAAAAGTGCATAGTCAACCCATTTGGAAAAAACAAAAGTACCCACAAACTACCACATAGGTGGTAGCCCCCTAAATACGGAAGACGTAATAAGGGATCTGGGGACCCAAGTAGATAATAACCTCTCCTTTGGTAATCACATTGCCAAAGTGGTTAGAAAATCCTTTTGTGGCGTACCTAATCACAAAAGGGTTTGCATCCAGATCGAAAGAGGTAATTGGGCCCCTCTATGCATCACTCATCAGACCCATCATAGAGTACAATACCCCATTTGGGATGTACCTTACAAGACAACTGCAACAACTGGAAAGACCACAGAAGTACCTCACCAAGAAGATCACTGGCCTCAAGCAGATGCCCTGTGCAGCTCAACTGAAGAAACTCCAGCTGTACTCTGTTGCATACCGCCTACTCAGAGGTGATCGCTGCCTGACATACAAAGCCATGTCCAATCCAGAATTGATAGACATGCTCCACCTAAAGAAAACCATATCCCCTCGAGCGACATGCTCCAGGGATCTAAACCTCACCACAACAGTAAATAGGATGTGCTGAAGGGATAGATTCTTGTCCCAGAGACTTCCCGTGCTCTGGAACAAGATTCCAATCTACATTAGGCAGAGCTCCTCACTAACCCTCTTCAAGAGAAATCTTGACGAGTGGATGGGAAACAGATTAGTTCCCTGTGCCTCTGTCCAGCAGAGCCATTGAAGTGATCCCTGGGGTAAACTTTCTAAGGGGGCGGCGAAAGCAAACACATTCCGGCTAGGCTTATAAATGCATTCGGGCAGATAGCCTAGTACCTACCTATGAACACCAATGGGATGAGATTTTCAAAGTCCAAGACACTAGAGAATATTGCTGTGTTCCACCCTCCCCATTTCTTTTTCCAGCTGCTCTCACGCTGTAAAACAAAAACACACTAAAGAATATTTTCACCCAGATGAAAAAACAAAATGATGGAATGAAAAATGATGAAAACCAAGGATGATGGTTAATTTGTAGGTGGGTGAATGCTGTTGTGCTGAGTACTGTCATAGGCAGATATTGATATGGACCCAGAAGTGGTTGTAGCCCAGCATTTGCCGCAAAATATATTTTATTCAAAGCATTTGTAATACAGGGATAGTGGAAATTTGGTATCTGATCATATAACATCAAAGATGAAACATTTAGGTGCATGGAAATTCAGGTGCCATAACTGCCCACTACCTTTATAGATTTATAGGTTCATAGATTAGAACTAGGCTAACTGGTCTTGTGGACCATTTTAAGCCTAGTCAATTAACCCGTGTGAGCATCAAACCCTGCACTTTGTGTCTGTAAGGTAAACACCTTAACCATTATGCCAACCTCCCCCCTCCCAATGTTTGCCTTATGCCTTTATTGGGATATGTTGAGATAAAATGAGAACAGGCAGCTGCTTGCTTACGAATTCGAGTTTCCTCGCTCTATCGTCTGGCTTGCGGCGCTACTCTGTGTCCCCATAGCACCTATGTGCTTTGTCTCTGTATTTTCAGTCTGTTGAATTGCTGCCTACCATTATACCTTTGTATGCATTAATCCTTAAAACAGAGGCCCTTTTGTTTACATTGTTAGGTGTACGACTTTGCTTCTTTGGATCATTTTCAGAAGTTTCTGGTTTGGTTTTGTAATTGTAGTGTGCATTGTAACAGGAAACACAGTCTAGTTTTGAAAAAGTAGGGAGTCTTTATTGTATAGGCAGTCATTCTCATTTTTCTTGAGAATTTAAATGGTAAAGCAAAACCAGATTAATACTTGTATACAGCACCGAACACTTTGAAATGCAATTAATGGAATAAACTTTCTTGGGAAGGGTATAGTGAGTAAGACATTTTTAGTGGCAAGGAAAGAACTTATGCAGATGTTAACAATGGAAAGGCTGCTTTGAAAAACATTCACAGATTTTACATGTGGAAGTCCACAGAAGTTTTCAGACAAAAAAAAATATATCTATATACACGGTACTTTGAAATTATAATGTTAAATGCAAACTAAGTTTGTCATCTGGAGTATACAGTATAGTTAGAACTTTAACATTTGGCTTGCTTCCTGAAGGAGTGATAATGGATGCTAGTCAGGAATTTTAGTAAATTCCTGCAGAATTCACCAAGGGCTTGTGATGCCTGATTTTAAGCATTACAGCCACATAGGTACAAGGGCTAGTTAACTACATTCAGTAGCCTTTCTGAGGTGTAAGGATGCTGTGCAGTAGGTTTGTTCTGAAAACTAATAAGCTGATGTGTGCTTCAGCTGAGGAACGGATTTTATGCACTTGTCATTTATTATTTACATTGCCTACCCAATATTTGCCTTGTGAACTATTTTCGGTGTGCTTTTTTTTTCTTTATTTTTTACATGTATTGAGTGGTCACTGGGGTCTCAGTCCAACAAAGCCTGACATGCCATTTAACACTCTACCTTCCCCTATACAATATAAGACCGAAAACGGAAAGTAAATGATGTGTAAAGTATTGCTGAATAGAACCCCAGGACTATAGTTGATTTTAATTGGTACGCATGGAGCTGCTGAGTTGCTACTAGCAACAGGATTTTTTCCTGTTAAAATCTGAATCCTTTCACATATATTCAGAATAAACTCTTTGAAGCAAGAGGGATTTGCTGTAAGGAAGAAACATTTGTGCTTCAATAAGAGTTTTCACTGGAATTGTATATTGCCACAGAGAATTCCTTAAGTGCCTCTGGACAGGTGGAATCTATGCTTTGCAGGTAGGCTGCTGGTTTATCTGTCCATGTTTACTGTTGTAATTTGCTCTAGATACACAGTAATTCCTTACCTAGTTTAAAATGTTTCTGCTTTTGGTTATTAAGATTCAGTAGCCGATTCAGATAATTTCCAGAGGTGAATCCTAGCTGATCTTTTAATGGTTTCTGAGTATGGTTTTTACCTTTCTGTTTTAGAAGAAGGATCACCTGCGTAGGGAAAGAAAGCTAATGTTTTAAAGTTTGAGAAGAATGCTAAGTGTACATTAATCTCCAGGTTTCCGGCAGGCCAGCTGTAGGGTCACAGCTTTACTGAAACAGTTAAAGGTCTCAATGTAATAATCTGGGGTATAGTGTTTGACCCAGTGGAGAAATCAGCATTGCCTCTGTAGTATGGATGTGATTCACAGCTGCACAGCTTTTGATGCACTTGTGTCACTGTATTAATGCTTAATTCTTGGTTAAGTATTTATCATTACTTTACTTTTTTTTAAACATTCAGTAGTTGTGACCGATGTTGCCATCATTTAACTGTGGGAAGGTGGAAGAGTTTGACTTGCTGAGTTCTTGGAAGTATCTGTTTGTGTTCATCAGCAGTGGTGCATTTGATTCACCTTTTAGAGGTTATTAGGCATATGTGTAACCAGTTTATGTTGTTTGTAAGTCTGCTGTGTGTGGACTGATTTGGTGTCTTTTCTTTGATTGTTCCTTTCTGACTAGTGCTAAGTGGATGAATATAAGAATATTAAGGTTTAACTACCGATACTGGTTCTTAGCAATGTACAGTCCAGCTCGGCAATACGTTATGATTTAAGTGACTCTAAAGATAAACTGACTGTGGTTTTAATACTGATTTAGACAGTTAACAGAGGGTTCCCATGTAAAATATTCATCAAAGAAATCCATATTATAGTTGGCAAGTTGTGTTTAGTAGTTTGACTGTTTGCTGGCACTTGCACATGGGTGCATTTAATGTGGTAGCAAAGGGCATGATGTTATACAGTTCTGAATGGCACACTTACCAGTGCTGGGCATAGGTAATTAAGTCCCTGTGTGTTATCAGGTTAGAGTCTGTGTAGTCCTGTAGGAACATTTTGCACAGTCCCTGTCCATTGAGATATTATGTCATTACATGATAGATTCTCTTCATAAAGCTTCCATATGGAGTGTCGTATTCCACAGAAGGGATAGTCTGTAGCAGAAAAGCTGATTTCTCCCATGCAGGTTTTACTTTGGATCCCACTCTGTGAGGTCTCACCTCTGTTAAAGCATCTTGCCTCTTTCATTTATCGCTGTTCATTGTATTTGATTCAACACTGCCTTCATAGTGATACAGAAGAAGCTTTTGTTACCCCTGCCATTTCTAGCACGGGATGGGGATGATGCAGAAATTCTTGTTGTCTGTTCAATCCGTCAAATTTTATTTCCATATTTGTAGCCATATTAAAATTGTAGAATAAAACACAATCATCTGTCCTCTCATTTGTCACTCACTGTAATATGAATTTTTTTTCCTTCTGCAGTGTTAACGGTGGAAGACCATAGAGTCTGTACTAAGTAATTTACAGCATATTTTATTTCTAACTCCTTTCTATTATACAGATCTATTAGTTAAAGTTTTGTTAAGTTCACCACTTCGGTAGCTTAGTTTTTCTTTCACTGGAAAAACTATACATAAATAGATACACACACACACACACACACACACACACACACACACACACACACACACACACACACTCACGCACGCGCGTGTCCAGCGTAAGACAGTAGAATGGATTGTACTGCTAGACACTTCTTCGGTTTTGTTCCCTTCTTAAAAGAAAGACAAAGTAAGGACATTTCTAGAGAATTTTATATGTATTTCATTGCATATATATGTGTCTGTGTATCCATAATAAAGTTTGTTGGCTGTAACTCTATTTTCAGGCCTCCAGTATAAAGTGGTTTAGCAAGTAAATTTTTTTCAAATTTAACCTCTTCCCCTTATCAAAGAATGGATCTCTCCTCTTCATCCATCTTCCAGTACTTTTCCACCATGAAGGTGCAGTCAGGACAGAAAATGTATTCTGATTACAGTTGCAGGTTTTCAATAAATGGTTGGTGTTATAAATCTTTTGTGCAATTTAAAATCATGACCACTTATTTTCATCCTTTATTTAGGTGAAAATTTCATTGCAGATTTTTGAGTCCGTTCAAACCCCTCCAGTTCTTGATCCTGGACCTTTATCCTCAAGCACATCCACCATCCCTACTTGAGTGTGCCTGTGGGAGATGGATCCCTTCTGATTGTAGGTTGTCATAGTGCTTATGTTATCTAGGACTAGATCATAACATAGGCCAACGTTCGGTATGTATTCATTTTAAATACATTTCCAAGAGCTGATGAAAAAAGTCTTAAATCTTTTTAAGTGACCAAGGTATTTGAGGCCCCCAGATTTTTATATATTGTAAATTGTCTTATTCTGGTCCTTGTAGAAGTTCAGTCAGCGCAGCTCCAGAAAAACCCAGGCACATTTTAGGTGGGTCAGCCAACACAAACATTAGAGGTATTTAACTCCCTTGTAAATGCACTCGCAGTGGTTTCTTTCGTTGACTTTTTAAACAGTTTGAGGAGTGGTGAACTAGCAACTGATTCAGACATTTGAGATGAGGTGGAATTATGAGACAAAGCATGTCATGACTGTAAGTCAACCTGCCTGTTAACACCTTCCCTGCTCTTCAAAAAAATTCCAGCTAGAGTGACTGAGGTACTAATTTACATAATATGTGAATATCTGTGACCTCGCAATCAAATATCTGAAAAATCCTTAATGGTATTTCCAGCTTTAATGCGCCCTGCCTCACTAAATATGTATTTCTGTTTATATCCATCCAGATGTCTTCAAACACCATTTGTCTGCCACAAGCATAGTACAACAGCCAACACAACATTCCTGTAACCCACACCTGCACTGAGTTCAGCAAATACCCACATACCTTAACCATTAACTTCTACTTTAAAGCTGTAGTTATTGACACAGTCATCAAAGACTTGTAGAAACTCTGTAAGAAAGTCCAGTCTTTCTTTCTACAAATGGCTATGTTAATAGTGTCCAAACCTTTCATACCTCCATTAAATATACATTTAATTACATGAGTGTACATTTAATTACATGAGTGTACATTTAATTACACGAGTTTGCGCCACAATTCAAACATGCTATAATAATCTCATAACATCAGCTTCCCTTGCATACCTCAGCATTAACACCCTGTTTTCAGTGTTTGACTCAACCAAGATCTTTTGGGGAAAAAAAACCCTCTTATGTAAGAGAGTATGAACAGGTATGGTGTCTTCTCTAACTCGCATCATGGCATTCACTCAGGCCAGAGTTTAGTGTTGGACAATGAGCTCTGCAGCCAGTAATTTCTACTCAGTCATGGAAGAAAGGGAACTCCTAGGTAGATTATTCATTGCTCTAGGGGAAGCATTTGAAGCCACAGATCGCATCCAACTCATTCAAAAGCTGAGCTTGACAGATTTTGCAACCAACACACTAAACTGGTTGCCATGTTACCTCAACAGTAGAACATTCATAGTCTAGTCAGGGGACTGGCTGCCGGATTTTGGAACCTTAACTACCAAGGTCCCAAAGGGATTTGTTTTAAGATAGTTTCAGTAAAGGCATTTTGTAAATATAGAAACAGTCCTAGATTTTGTATTTATAAGCTGTTTAGTAACCTCAGTTAGTCCCACCACTTGCAAAAGCATTGTGTTGTTTTATGTGTATGTGCTGTGTCGACAGAAAATGATGATATTACAGTTTCTATTGCTCATTGTATAATCTCTCTCTGAGTCAGACTGTTGGAATGACTATATCTTCTGGACAAATTCCTATTACTCCAGGTGTGGTATGTCATCATCATACCTCCCCACCCTACTCCTGCCTCAGGGTTCTTGGGTACAACCCCTCCCCCAAATTTAAGTCCTTCACCCTAACACCAATTGATGGAGTTGTCTAATGGGAGTTTGGAACAGCCCCACCCCACTTTTCTACCTTCACCATTGAAATGGGAGTTCATAGTACCATAGGATTAGAATTTACCTGCCAATAAAAGAAGACAGATATTTTAAACACGACTCAACCTGTAAACAGTCAGTGTGTCAGGATTGTGAAAAAGTGAAGTGGCTTTCTTTTGCTGGAAAACACAATTAGACATTGGATGTGAAATGTGCAATTCAAATGAAAAAGTAATTACAGGATCTGTGGCTGTTAACAGGAAGGAAGTCCAGGCCATAAAAAGTCGTTGGATGATTATTCAAAGTTACCTGAATCAAGAGCAAATAAACAGTGTCATTAGTATGTAAGTGTGGGAACATCTGTGTTGATACTTTTGTAGTCTAGCAGGAAAAGGGCAGATAGTTGAAGGGGCTCGTAGCCTGTAACTTGAGTTGTTTCAGCAGTTTTCTTTTATGCAGTGACAGTTTCTGCCTGAAATAAGTTTTGAAAGTTCAGAATGTATATTTAGGCCTCAGTACTTCTTTTAGAAATGTAGCTAGATGTTTTCTTTTTTGCAGTCCACTTGAAAAGGATTATTTTCTGTTTCTTGTATAGTTCATTGTTTCTTTGTATGCTTAACCATTTAGTATATTGCTTAATTCATTGTTTTCTAATCAAATTTATATTTATCAGTTCAGTTTTGGAGACTGAGACGGATTGCTTTTTACATAGTTATTAATTGATTACGGAGGTTGCATTACTAAATACTGACAAGCTGCTGTCATCTGCTCCATAGTGCATGCAGTGCAGTCTGGTCAGTGATTTGTGTTTGGTTTATTAGTACGAGTGAAACAGTAAGTGAGGAGGTCCCGAGCCTGGTAATCTGGGATGGTTTTCTCCTGCCAGTCTAGTTGATATGGACATCCTGAGTCAGTGTAGCAACTGCCTAATGTACATGGACAACCCTGTACTACTACCACCTAGGAACACAATTTGTGGTGGTTTTCTCCTGCCAGTCTAGTTGATATGGGCATCCTGAGGCAGTGTAGCAACTGCCTCATGTACACAGACAACCCTCTACTACTACTACCACTTAGGAACACAATTTGTGGTGGTTTTCTCCTGCCAGTCTAGTTGATATGAGCATCCTGAGGCAGTGTAGCAACTGCCTCATATCCACAGGTAACCCTCTACTACTACGACCTAGGAACACAAAATGAGAGATGCGATTACATTAAGCACCTAGAGTCATTGTTCTCTTCCCCACAAGTCAGTATATTTAGCACTGAGAAGGTTGTCAATACAAACACCACACCTCCAACACCACCGACACCTACACAACACACCCCCACATATGTGGAGGAACTCAGCAAAAAACATACCCAAACAAGAGAGACCTCCGAGGCAAAAATACATGCAAACTCCACTTCCCACCACACCACACATAGTCCATACACCTGTGTCTCACAGCCACTAAGGCCTAAATGTAAACCCAACATATTAGTCATAGGAGGCTCCATTGTGAGACACGCAGATGTACCCCTCACCAGGCTGGTTAAGGAGAAAGTCCCGATTAGTTATTTGTCGGGTGTCAGAATCTGCCAATATCACCATGCACTCAAGTCTCTCAACAAGTACTGTTATGACTCTGTAATAGTCCATGTTGGCATAAATGACTTGAGGCATACATCCCTGGACTATGTGAATAGAGACATGATCACGCTCGCTGAATGTGTGTCCCAGGCAGGTATGTTCCTAGCCTTAAGCAGCATTCTACCATTACCCAAAATGATGCCTCAGTACAAACAGAAAATGATTGACTTTAACAATTAGCTTAGTGTCTGGTGCCATTCCAAGGGGATCCAGTACCTGACAGCCTGGGATGACATGATTGACAAACCACGATGCTTTGCCAGGGATGTCCTGCATCTGCGTCACTTGGGTTTCAGGCTCCTGGCAAAGGCTCTTGCCTCCCTCATAGTGCCTTTTTTTAGGCAATGCCAGGAGGTCAAAACTACCAACATGAACATTTCATCAAAATGTACAGTGGATATAAAAAGTTTACACACCCCTGTTAAAATGCCAGGTTTTTGTGATATAAAAAAATGAGACCAGAAAAAAATAATTTCAAAACTTTTCCCACCTTTAATGTGACCTATAACCTGTACAATTCAATTGAAAAACAAACAAATCCGTTAGGGGAAAAAAATAAAAAATGTACAATAAGCTGGTTGCATAAGTGTGCACACCCTTAAACTAACACTTTGTTGAAGCACCTTTTGATTTAATTACAACATTCAGCCTTCTTGGGTAGGAGTCGATCAGCATGGCACATCCTGACTTGGCAATATTTGCCCACTCTTCCTTGCAAAAGTGCTCCAAATCTGTAAGATTGCAAGGGCATCTCTTGTGCACAGCCCTCTTCAGGTCACCCCACAGATTTTCTATTGGATTTAGGTCTGGGCTCTGGCTGAGCCATTCTAAAACTTTAATTTTCTTCTGGTGAAGCCATTCTTTTGTTGATTTGGATGTATGCTTGGGGTCGTTGTCATGAGAAAGGTGAAATTCCTCTTCATCTTCAGCTTTCTAGCAGACGCCTGAAGGTTTTGGGCCAAAAATGACTGGTATTTGGAACTGTTCATAATTCCCTCCACCTTGACTAAAGCCCCAGTCCAGCTGAAGAATAACAACCCCAGGTCATGGGATGGTGTTTTTTTGATGATGCAACGTGTTCTTTTTGTGCCAAACGTACCTTTTGGAATTGTGGCAAAAAAGTTCAGCCTTGGTCTCCTCAGACAAAAACACATTTTCTCTCATGCTTGTGGGAGACTTGATGTATTGTTTTGCAAATTCTAGCTGGGTCTGTATGTTTTTCTGTGGTAAGAAAAGGCTTTTGTCTTGCAACCCTACCCCATAGTCCAGACATATGGAGAATACTGGAGATTGTTGTCACAATTGTCACATGTATTACACAACCAGTACTTGCCAGAAATTCCTGCAGCTCCTAAAGTGTTGTTGTCGGTCTCTTAGCCTCCCTGACTAGGTTTCATCTTGTCTTTTCATCAATTTCGGAGGGACATCCAGCTCATTGCAATGTCACTGTTGTCCCATATTTTCTCCACTTTTTGATGACTGTCTTCGCTGTGTTCCATGGTCTATCCGATACTGTGGAAGTTTGTGTAGCCTTCTCCTGACTGATACCTTTCAGCAATGAGATCCCTTTGATGCTTTGTAAACTCTCTGCGAACCATGGGTTTTGCTGTAGCAGGTAACTGAGTAAATGTCAGGAAAATCCTAGTAGGACAGCTGAACGTTATTTCAGGTTAAGCAGTCTCTCTTTAATTGATGGCAAGTGTGTACCCAAGAAAACTGAATGCTGTAATTAAATCAAAAGGTGCTTCAGCAAAATGTTAGTTTAAGGACGTGCACACTTATGCAACCAGCTTATTGTTCATAGGTTCATAGGTTCATACTAGGCTATCTGCCCTGGGGCAATTATAAGCCTAGCCCGATTCTGTATGGCTTACGCCACCCCTTGATTTGAGTATACTGTGCCCTTTTTAAGGTTTAGTTTACTGTGCCTCTGTCTAATAGTGACACGGGAGTAATCCCTGGGACAAACCTACGATCCCCCATCCACTTATCGAGATTCTTCTTGAAGAGATTCAGTGAGGTGCTCTGCCTCACATGAACTGGAATTCTATTCCAGAGCTCTGGGTTATGAACCTGTCCCTCCAGCAAGTTCTATTTATTTCTGTGCTGAGGTTCAAGTCCCTCGTGGCTCTAAAGGATTTAGATTTACTGAGGTGGAGCATGTCCATTAATTCTGGATTTGACATAGCTTTGTATGTCAGGCATAGATTGCCTCAAGTAGGCGGTATGCAACTGAGTAGAGCTGGAGTTTTTAACCGAGCAGCATATGGCATCTGTTTGAGACCCTTGATCCTCTTGGTGAGATACTTTTGGGGTCTTTCTAATTGCTGCAGGTGTCGGGTAAGGTACATCCCAAAAGGGCATTGTATTCTATGATGGGCCTGATGAGGGATGAATAAAGGGGCACGATTACCTCTCTTGATCTAGATGTGAAACCCTTCGTGATGAGGTGGGCTATGTAGAAGGTCTTTCTAACCACTTTGGCAATGTGATTTTCAAAGGAGAGATTGCTATCAACTTGGGTCCCCAGGTCCCTAATAACTTTCTCTGTACTTAATGGGTTTCCGCCTATGTGGTAATTTGTGGGCACATTGTTTTGCCAAAGGGTATGACTATACATTTTTTGGCATTTAGCTTTAAACCATGGCGCTGGCACCAGTTATCTGTCTCTGTGAGACCTTTTTGAAGGATGTTTGTGTCAGCTGGAGAGTTGATTATGGCACCCAGTTTGCAGTCGTCTGCGAACTTGGTGAGCCATAGTCCTCCCACATTTGCCTGTACCTCGGAAAAGTATATACCGAACAAGAGTGGTCCCAGGACAGAACCCTGTGGGACGCCACTTGTGACCGGTTTCGAGTCTGACATGGCTCCAGCAACTCTCACTCTGTGGGTTCTGTCTTTGAGCCAGTTTGCGACCCATCTTGTGACATAGGGGTTTATATTTAAGCTGGATAGCTTATCTAGGATGCCAGTGGGGTATTGTGTCAAATGCCTTTGCAAGGTCCAGATAGGCTGTGTGGACTACCTTCCCTTCATCTATGGCTTTGGTGACTGTTTCAAAGAAGTCAACCAGGTTCAAAAGGCAGGATCTGCCCTTGACAAAGCCGAACTGGGTAGGATCTAGTGTCTGTAGGTCCCCAATGTCTTTGTTTATGAGCTCCATGATGATCCTCTCCATAGCCTTGCAGACTAAGCTAGTCAGGCTTATGGGGCGATAGTTTCCAGGGTCCGTAGAGGCTCCACCTTTGTGGAGTGGGACCACTGTTGCTGTCACGCCATTCTGTGGGCACATATCCTGTAGTGAGGCTGAGATTGTATAGCTGTTTTATTTGAGGGATTAGTTCCTCTTGTAGTTCATGTAGGACGCAACCTGGGACGCCATCTGGTCCCATGGAGGCAGTGTTTTTTGCTTTGGAGAGGGCACCCTTCACCTGAGCATCTGAGATGTTTGGGAGGCAGCCCTCTGCCGGGATAGATACTTACTCTTTTGGGGTGGAGAAGTTTGCACTGAACCTATCTGCCAGGATATTGGCGATGTCTGTGGGTTCAGTGTGTTTAGAATCAACTCAGAACAAGTCTGGGAGTTGCATCCCAGGTTTCTAACATAACTGAAAAAAGCCTTATGATTGTCTTTGGTGTCCTGTGCAATTTTTCTCTCGAAGCTGGCCTTGGAGGATTTTATGAGGGATCGTAATTTTTGCTAGTACTGATCAGAGATGCCTTCCTATTAGGGATTTTGCTCTATCATGTAGTAGCTTTCTCCTTCTGTTGTACAGTTTATTTATGGCAGGGGTCCACCAGACTGGGCCTGCCTTTGGATGATTGGTTCTTGGTTTTGTTTGGGATAGAATGATCCATGCATTCCTGGAGATGTCCGTAGAATGCATTTATATAGGATTCTGCAGTTTGGGCTGTAGTTTCCACTGGCCCTGGGGCCTTGAAGGATTCCACTTCGGTTTTGAGAAGTGAGAAGTTCGCTTTTGAGAAGTTTTTCACTGTGGTTTTCTGGGCTGGGGTGGGGTCGGGATGTGGACATCCAGTGAAATTAATTTATGGTCTGATCTTACCAATGAGGGATATACTTCTGGTGTGGAGCATAGAGTCCCCATGTTGGTAATGATCAGGTCTAGTATGTTGTCCCCTCTTGTGGGAGTGGTGACTAGTTGTTCCATAGCATTTGAGTTTATAATTTCCAGGAATCTTTGTGCTAAGGTGCTGGGGCTTGAGTAGTGCTTCCAGTCAATGTTTGGGTAGTTGAAGTCGCCCAATATAATGGTGTTCGGAGAGATCTTCATGTTCTCCAATGTTTTCAGAAAAGCCAAATGGGATTCCTGACTTTGAGAGGGTGGTCTGTAGGATGCTATAAACTGAAAAGCAGTCTTGCCCACTGTTAGTTGCACATGGATGGTCTCCAATACTTTGTGCTATGCCACTAACCTGGAGGTGTGGATATCCTTGATAAATATGGAAACTCCCCCTCCTTTTGTGGTTCGGTCCGGGTTTTGGGGCCGAAAAGCATGATATGAGGTATAGCCTGGTAGTGCTGGGGTGCTCTCTGGAGCCTTGAACCAGGTTTCTGTCACTGCACAGATATCGATGTTCTCCATACTGAGGAGAGCTTCAAGTGCGTGCATCTTGAGGTTAAGACTTCTGGCGTTTAGCAGCATTACCCTTAGTTTCTCGTTCCTTGTGCTGTCTGTGGGGGTGGGTTTGACTTTTGAGCCTTGCCTAAAAAAGGCACTATGGGGGTGGCAAGAGCCTTTGCCAATATCCGAAAGCCCAGTGGTGACAGGTGCAAGCCGTGCTTGTCGAGCATGTCATCGCAGGCTGACAGACACTGGATCCCCTTTGAATGACACCAAAATTTTAGCCAGTTGTTAAAATCGATCATTTTGTCTTTGTACTGTGGCATCATTCTAGGTGAGGGTAAGATGCTGCTCAAGGTCAGGGTCATACCAGCCTGGGCTACATGATCAGAGAGCTCCTCTATGTCTCTCTTCATGTAGTCCAGGGAGGTCAGGTCATTCACACCAGCATGTACAATGACTGAGTCATATTTGTATTTGCTTTGGAGTGACCTGAGTGCTTGCGTTATGTGTCGGATCCTAGCACCCGACAGGCAGCTCACTGTGACCTTCTCTTTATTCAGCCTGGTGAGCGGGACGTCAGTGTGTCTGACAATAGAGTCACCTATAACAAGAGTATCAGGTGTGTTATTCAGCCTTAAGGGCTGTGGCTGCTTGGCACACTGACTTTGTGGGTTATGTGTTGTGTGTGTTTTGTTTTGAGGTAGGTTTTTTTTATTTTTTTATATTTTTCCCCTAACAGACTTGTTTGTTTTTTTATTGAATTGTATAGGTTATAG
Organism: Protopterus annectens; assembly: GCF_019279795.1. Lineage (NCBI taxonomy): Eukaryota > Metazoa > Chordata > Ceratodontiformes > Protopteridae > Protopterus > Protopterus annectens. Next base: position 69,441,339 of record NC_056737.1, on the reverse strand, counting down.
GTCACATTAAAGGTGGGAAAAGTTTTGAAATGATTTATTGTGGTGTCATTTTTTTTTTTATATCACAAAAACTCTGCATTTTAACAGGGGTGTGTACACCTTTTTATATCCAAATTAAATGCCATTCTGCTAAGTGCTAGGGGTCTAAACATGAAACTGCACTCATTGCAAGCATTGTTAACCCTGGAAGATGCTGACATTTGTGCAGTCACAGAAAACTGGTTCAAAGCTGCGGAGAGCACCCCAGCTGTACCAGTTACTCATCCTGTCATACAGTCAGACCCCAAACTGTGGGCAGCAGAGGAAAAGGAGGTGAAGTTGCAATATATATATACATATATATATATACATATATATATATATATATATATATATATATATAAACATCTCCAGGCTGGTCAAACAGTATGATGCACAGGAAATAGCTAGCTATAGGCCTCCAACTTTGACTTAAAATGCCCACTCCACCTATCTGGACCTCTTCGGATCTATCAAGATTCAACCCTTTACCCTGATCCTAGGTGACTTGAAGTATCCAGCCATAGATTGAAAGAAATACTGTGCCAAAACATAAATGCCCAGAGATTCCTTGATTTCGTCAATACAAATACCTTGGACCAGTAGATTGACTCCCCCAAAAGAGGTGAAAATATCTTGGAGTTAGTAATAACCAACATGAGTAACCACTGCAGCATCCCTACAGTGTCATCATCCTTTGTAAGATCCGACCACAGAACAAACACTTTCGAAGTCAACATCTCCCCCGACCCCCCCCCCCCAGCTAGGGTCAAACAAAAAACTTTTCCAAAGCTGATTACAACCTCCTGAGGGAAGGTATAAACAGCTTCACAGCCCCTCCCTCTCCATAGGAACTGGCACATATGTCTGAACCCACACCAAAGTGCTATATGAGCATTTATATAGCTGTATGGAATCAGGAATACCCAACAGGACAAAAGCATCATCCACGAGGAAGAGTATATCTGTGTGGTGAACATCTGCAATAAATAAATTCTGTAATAAAAGGAAAAAATTGCTGTCCAGGACCAAGAAGAAGTAGGTGCCCAAGTGGAAGCAATCTCTCCTCAGACTGAACAAGCAAATAAGAGCACTAGTGAAATTCTACAAAGCAAAGTTCGTGTCCAAACTGGCCACATCTAAAGGCAGTCATAAGGCCTTCACATATGTCCGCAGTCTTAGGGGAAGCACCCAGATCTGCTCAGAACTGATGTTCAAGGACACCACATACACAAATGCTGTAGATAAAGCCAACCTGCTGGCAGACTGGTTCGGTGTAAGCTTAACCCCCCCATCCCCCACATCAGTAAAACAGGATGTCCCCAGTACCTGACCCCCTCCCCTTATCTCTAGGGAGCAAGTCTACAGTACCCTCTCAAAGGCAAAAAATACAGCCTCCATGGAACCTGATAACATCCCAGGCCGCTTCCTACATGAACTCAGGCAGGAACTTGCAGCACCATTAGGCACCCTAGTCAACCAAAACCTGAGTACGGGCTTTGTCCCAGCCGAATGGAGGACAGCCACTGTCATCCCTTTGCATAAACGTGGAGCATCCATCAAACAAGGAACTAGACCCATCAGCCTAACTAACCTGATCTGCAAGGCCATGGACCAGATTATCATGGCCCTCATTAACAAGGACATTGGCAACCTCTAAACACTCTATCCCACACAGTTTGGTTTTGTCAAGGGAAGGTCATGCCTGTTAAATTTGTTCAACTTCTTTGAGACAGTCACCAAGGCCATGGACAACGGGAAGATGGTGCAGACCGCCTACCTTGACCTGGCCAAAGCCTTTGATACTATTCCCCCTATTGATACTATTCCCCACTTGGGTATAACAGGTAAACTCTCTCAACTAGGCATCAGTCCATATTTTACCAGATGGGTACCATCAATCCATATGTTACCAGATGGGTACCAAACTGGCTCCCTGATAGAACCCACCTGGTCAAAATAGGGAAAGCCACCTCAAGCAGTAGACCCACAACAAGCAGTCTACCCTAGGGATTGATCTTGGGGCCTCTGCTGTTTGGGGTATATTTTTCTGAGGTGCAGGTCAAAACCAGTGGGCTGTGGCTGACCAAATTTGCAGATGATTGCAAGCTGGGTGCTGTCATCAATTCCCCTAGTGATTTGGACATCCTCCAAGAGGGTCTCGCCCAAACAAATGACTGATGCCAGAAAGATGGTTTCAAACTGAAGGCCAAAAAGTGCATCATCATCCCCTTTGGGGAGAGTGACATCCTCACAAATTATCACATTGCATGCTTAGGAACTTATTATCAATCAGTTGTGAGAGACTTGGGTAGCCAGTTTGATCTCAAACTGACTTTTACCCACCATATTGCCTTCGTTGTATGGAAAGCTTTCTACATGGCCCACCTCATTAGTAAGGGTTTTTCATCCAGGGACATTGTGTGATAACATCCCTGTAGTCTTCCCTTATAAGACCCATTATTGAGTACAATGCCCCTTTCGGCATGTACTTTACAAAGCACGTGCAGCAGCTGGAGAGACCACAGAGGTACCTCACCAGGAAAATCCAGGGCCTCAAACATCTGCCCTACACAGATAGGCTAAAGGCCCTATTCCTCTGTCAGAGGCGACCTGACCTATGTCTGGCATACAGAGCAATCTCAAACCCCAACTTGATGGGATTGCTGCATATCCACAAGTCAAGCTCTGCTCGAGTAACCTGCACATGCGTCCTCAACCTGGTATGTGACATCAGTAAGACTTGGTGGTGGGACAGATTTCTGTTCCAGGAACTCCCCCTTTTGTGGAATAGACTCCCTCTACATGTCAAGCAGAGTACCTCATTAACTCTTTTTAAGCACAATGTGGATAACTGGATGGGGAACAGAAAATACACCCCTGGGATTTCACCTGTGTTCCTGCTGGACAGTGGCATAAGATACTGACTTATTTGAACATGGGCTAAATTCTTGAGTAGGCTTATAAGGGCCTCAGGGCCAATAGCTTAGTAACATCCTATGAGCCTATGGAGGCAGTTAACTCCTCTGAGACGTGACAGAAGGGAACAGTGCTAGAGTATATCACCAATTTTCCCTGGAAAGAAGTATGTGTGTGCATAAGTATGTAAAACTTCAAGTGCAGTTACTGTGGGCAAATCGGCGGTAAAACAGAGGTGAGAAAGGGGGAATGGGGAGCTAGGCCAAGACTCTACTCAGTGGACTAGTCAGTTTGGAGCCTCTTCTAGGATATGACTGGTGAAGGTCCATATGCAGGTCAGCAGTGGATATTTCCTACAGGCTGTTGTGGACAAGGCTGTTCTAGGAGGTTACTTAGTTTTTCATGTTTATGTCACTTTTGTACATTTTAACCTGTTTAACACTGGTGGTCTAGAGGGACCATTTTCGTGGTGTTCATTCACATTGGTTGGCAGTGATGGAATTCAACCCCCCATCTCTCTGCCACCTTTCTTTGCCCCTTACTTTGGCAATGACATCTGTCCTTAAATCTACTCTTTCTTACACCCCAGATGAGACTTAAGTGGAGTGAAGATAATGGAGCCATTCTCTTTGCACAACAAAACTCCAGAGCACTGCAGGCAGCCTAAGCAGTCCATCCTTAAGGATTCCACCAATGCTGCATGGGAAAATTCAAACACTGTTGTCTCAGATTATAGGAAGGGAGGGACATCATAATGTCTAACCCCTCCCCCAGGGAGTGTGCCATCTGAGTGGAGACTCAAATCCCCAACATCATGATCTTGGCAGTAGTTGTGAGATGCTAACCCAAGAGGCTGCACTGGTCCACACTTCAAACAATTTGTCATGGATGATGGGCTAATTTGAGAAGACAATGTTGGTATCCTCAACACATGCCAAGAAAGCTATGAACTATCTGACCCACAAACTGTATCTCCAGTGTGATCCATCAGATGGACTGTAGTTTATAGCTAATGAACTTCCTTCAAGGTCACTGAAAGATCAGATTAAGGCACAGGCATCCACATCAACCATACTTACTAATACCTAATTACCCTTATGGTGTACTTGAGGATAAATGCTGTGGCAGACAGTTCAACAGGAACTAGAACTGGTTGTCATTTTGCATAATTCCATAGTCCAGCCTCTCTCTTGTCTAATTATTAGATCTATCAAGGAAGCATGTGTTCCTTCTCCAGGTAAAAAAAATTCTTAATTATCCACTTTCATAAAGGAGGGACCTCATCTGATATAACCACTTTCAGACCTATAGCCATGTTATTCCTTTTGCAAAAATTATGGAGAAGTGCTTTCACAAGCAACTTCGACACATCCTTCAGGAAAAGCTACTGACCACCACACAGAATGATTTTAGACCAGCCCATAGCACTACCAAAGTGTTAACAAAGCCAGACACAAAGGCAAACTTGTTTCCTCTGTATCCCTTGATGTCTCTCTTAAGCTTTAGATCTAGTCTCTCACCAAAGTCTCTTTGCCAAATGTCTTCTGTTGGGCTATAATAACCCAAACTATGATTTAACATAGTAAATAGCCAATAGATACCAGTTTATTAAATAGCATTCTCCCTTTTCTCACTTCCTGTCAATGTTGGCATGCCACAGGGCTCCACTCTTAGCCTTCTGACCTTCAAGACATTCATTAACAATCTACTCCTCTCAGCAAACTTGTCTTAAACAATACACTGAGGATTCTACCCTAAAATGAATTTCCATCAACCGAATACATCATCTGAGAATTACTCAAGAAGCCTTTAACTCTGCTGAAAGGTGGTTACATGATAATCGCCTGCTACTAAATCTCCCAAAAATAAATTCTCTTTTTTTCCAAAATCCCATTTCCATTAAAAAAATAACTTACAAATGTTCTCCTTAAATAATACCATGATTGAAGTTGCCTCACTACAAAACTACTTGGCATGACAATCAACGACCATTTTAAATTTGATTTACATATCCACAACATCAAGAATACCCACCAAACACTAGGTACCCTTTATAGCATAAAGAAATTCCTTATAAACTTTGCCAGCATAACTCTAACTACCACTTGCCTCTTACCCTGTCTCATATATGAAGCCATTATTATGACCAGCCTACAAGCCTCACTTGGTTCTAAACTTGTACCATGCTGCAACAATCACTAGATTTGCTTACAGTAATCCTTATTAGACCCACCAATGTTTAGCACTAAAAATACTTAACTGGCTGGAAATTCACTACATATCAGATACTCAATTCATCTTAACCCACAAAATCAGCAGTATCCCTTCCACGTACCTAGCAATTAGCACCATATTATGATGCCAGCTTCCAGACCATCCCCTTTGGTCAAATGATACCATCTACAAACCAGAAAATTCTGCTGGAGTCGCTCTGAATTCCATTAGAGTTGCTAGAACATGGAACAAAATTCCTATATCAGTCAAGTCTGTATTACATTTTCATCCTTTCAAATAATTACCAAAAAGACTCCCTTTCTGCTCCCTGACTTTGTCTCTTCTATTCATCTGGGAAATAACTTTCCTGACACCCTTCATCACCTTTTTTTTTTTAAACACCTTTATTGAATTATCACTCGAGAACTAGGCAAACGTGCATTTATATAAAAGAAAACCAATCATATTAAAATGTTCCCAGTTACAAACAATATATCACACACATTCTTTTGTGTAACAATCATCAATCCAACATTACATAAATTGCTCAATTCCTGTCTCCTGTTAAACCTCACTCCTCTTCTAAAACATTATTCTGTGTGTATTTTTCCCGCGAGTTCCATTTTTTTCTATGTCATTTGCTCCTATCCTTTTCTGAAGATCCCACTTCAGTTCTTTTATCTGTGTTACAATATTCAATACTTCAGTACAGTTGGTTTAGACTTTGATTTCCATTTTCTAGTAATTGCTTTTTTGGCAGCCAATTTGACAAGGCCTTACTATGTCTAGCCAATTCAGATTCTGTTTCCCAGCTCAAAAAAATCATTTCCTTAGTTACACCCATTCACTCATCCAATATTTCTGGGAATACTATGTAGGGATCTTTTTTTAAAAGTGTGCCAACTCATTAGACTCCCAAAACATATCTTCCCAGTTGCCTCTTTCTTCCATGTCACGCCCAAGGAAGATTTCTTTGGAGTCTGCTTAGGGTATAAACATAATCTTGCAAACACTTCCAAATAAAGATCCTAAGTCTTCTAGACTTTGCTTCATATTTGGGAGCCATACATTTGCCCTCCCATTGTTGTCTTGTGAATTGCTTCTCCATTCTCTCTCTTCCCAATCTTATTTAACCACTTCTCATTGATTCCTATAGTTATCATGCAATATTTCATACACCCTAGTAATATTATCCCTTTTTAACAGCAGCTTCTTCTCTAGATTCAACTAAAAACTTAACCAGAGCAAGTGTTTTACTTAAGATTCCCCTACCTCTTTCTGTTTGCCTGTACTATGTTATCAATCCCTGTAAGGAAAGGCAGTATGTAGCCAACAGCCCAAATATTTTCTTGGCCTCTTCCCATTCTATTACTTTTCCTCTCTAATTATTTGTTCCCAATACCTTGCCTGCTTTTCCTGTTTTCTCCAGTAAATTCCAGGCCCCTTTTGCTATTCTCAGTAACACTAATTGCAGTCATCCCTATTGGCAGAATCTCCTTTCTCCATTCTAGTGTTGGCTTAGTTCTTAGAATATTTTTGATACTTTATGAATATGATATTCTGCATAGTTAGTGTTCTCCGTAAGGATCTGCATCCACTACAGAAATCCATTTGTATAAACTAAAAGTACAAAGAAAACAAAAATGCAGATGCCAGAGAGCAATCCAAAACATTTAATCAAGATAAGAGCTTTCATTCAAAGATTGAAACCTGAACTTCATTAGAGAAAAATATCCCTCAGAGCTGCATTTATGTAACTATCAAATACCATCTATTGACCACACAGTCATATTATAAGTGGATAAAAGACAAAAAAATAATTAACCCCAAGTTACCTTAAGAAAAGGTGCTTTTTTTTCAATAGAGGTGGTAATTGGTCTGCCTTTTTGGAAAAATGTGAACACTATTGACAGTTGTTAGATGCTTCTAAGGTATAAATGATAGTGTCTGTTACCAGTCTGTTGACAAAAAGAAAGAGGATATGAATTTAATAATGTTTGATTTTAGTTTGTATATTTTATTATGAGGTAATGTGGGGTTATTTTTTGTTTTATGTACTTGTATTTTGATTGGATGGTCAATAGATGGCAGTATTTGATAGTTATATAAATGTGTCTCTGCAGGACCTTTTTACCTGATGAAGTTTCTTTCCTTTTGTGAACGAAAGTGCTTATAATTTGCATTAAATTATTTTGATTGTGGTCTGTCATCTACATTTTCTTTTTGTAATGATCTGCATCTAAACTCCCAGTCTCTCCTTATTTCTTGTGTATCCCCCATTTCATTATCATCATTTTCCACTTTGACTTATAGCTTTCTGCTTGTGCTGTAAAAAGGAGCCTTAACCATGTAACTCTGAAATATCTATTCGAGTCAGGTAATCCCAAACCTCCTTGTTCAATTGCAAGGATCAACTTATCCCACTTGACTCTTGCCCTCTTCCCCTCCCAGATAAAATCCCTCAACTCTTTATTAATTGCTATCCACAACTTTCCTCTGGTTGATAAAGAAATATGCCTGACTTGTGTATAAAACTAAAGGCACTAAAAACACTTTCACTGCTTGTATCTTCTTATGCATATCCATAAAACAGAGATTCCAGTTTTTCAGTTTTAATTGTTTAGTCTCTTCCCACAGATCCTTAGCTGTCGTATCAGAATCCTTTCTAATACATACTCCTAAATATTTCATTTTATATTGTCCCCATAAATGAGTATTGCTGAACCAAATTATGTGTGACTAGATATTTTACAGCTATTGCCTGTGTTTTAGCTTCATTAATTTTGTATCCAGAAAATGCTTGAAACAGTCTCAGAATGTACCACAACAGTGAAATGCCCTTTTCTGTTTTTGTCAGGTACAAAATATCATCTGCAAATAACACTAATTTTTCTTGATTACCATTCAGATTATATCCTTGTATATCTGACTCCCTTATTTTCTATGCCAGTGGTTCTAAATATAACTCAAGTATCGATGGGGAAAGTGGACACCCCTGCATGGTCTCTTTGCTAAAACAGAACTTATCAGAGAGGCCCCCCCCCACCATGTTCTCTTCTGATCCCTCCTATATCTTCCTAATCATCCTCATATATTCTCTTAATCAGCCTTATTTTATCAGGGAAAGTAAATTCTTCCATCGCCCTGCTCATAAACTCCCAGCTTACTCAGTCAAATGCTTTCCCTGCATCAAGATCCACCAACAACAATGGCATTTTCTTACATCCCTCTGAATCATCATTCTGATAATGTTGTCAAATGTCTGCCTTCCCTCCACAAAACCACACTGATCCATATCCATCAGTTTTGGCATCACCTTTGCCATTCTTGTAGCCATTATTGACATAAACACTTTATAAACATAGTTTAGAATTGAAATGGTCCTATATGAAACTGGATAGGATGGGTCTTTACCATCCTTGCGTATTAAAGCCACCAAAGCATTCTTCTCCTTTTAAAGTACTGTTTAACAAAACCTTCCAGATCTTTATCAATGTCTTCCTTCCTAGCTTCCAAACTTCCACAGGAATACCATCTACTCCTGGAAACTTTCCTGAAGATTGGTTATGCATAACCATTTTTATCTCGTCTCCTCTTAGTAATTGAGACTCATCTACCTGTAACCTTGGCATATTTAATTCTTACACAAACATTTCCCTTTGTACTTTTTCTTGATTTCCGCATTTCTCTGCTTTATACAAATTTTCATAACATTTCCAAAATCTTTCTAATATCTCTGTAGGATCCTTGTTATAGGCTCCCTAAGTTTAGCAACAACCCTTTCTACTTTCTGTTGCTTGACCAATTTGTACGAAATGCTCTTGTGTTCTGAAGTTATCCAAAAAAAAAAAATCAGTTGCTTTACAGGAACCTTTCTAAATTCATACACGTTGCACCTCTTGTTGTTCTGGGAAATTCCCTGTTCTGATGTACTTTTACCTTTTGTGAAGCCCCTGCACTGGCCCAGTAATCAAGGAGCCTCAATCCTCACCACTAGCAGCAGTGAGGGACGTGCACATTGGGAGGATAAATACACACACACAGTAAAGTACAGTTTCCATTAAGAGCACACAGAGATCACAGTCAGTCTGGGGCTGGTTTCTCCCTCTTTCTCCAGATCCCCAGTAAGACTGTCCACTGGCACAGCTGTGGGGTACAGAGCTCAGCTGAGTGGCCAAGCTAAGACCTCCAGCACCCTCACTGTCCAACCAGTGCTTCGTGTCCCTGCCCAAGTAGCTCACACACACACACACACACACACACACACACACACACACACACACACACACACACTTTGAGATTTGACTTGTATACAAAGCCACAGACACTCATGGAGAAGGCTGGCACAGGTGTACTAGCTATGCCCCCTTCTGACCAGTCTATGAGGTAGTTATCACTGCCACCAGCCAGCTCTTCGTCAGCTACTCTAAGGCCCTTACCAAAGGGTGCCCAATCTTACTGTGTAATGTTACTGTTATCCAAATGGTAAGTGTGACCAAGACTTTCAAGGCTACTGGAGTGTCCCATACAGTGTAACCAAATACATATGCAATTACTCTAAGAGCTTAAATATCTCTAAACAAACCAGCCACAATTAAAAGGTGTAAATATATTTAATAATTAATAAAAGAACAAGACTATATTCAGTAACTCAGCACAGTGACTACAGAGTTTAGAATCACAGGAAATATTTTAAAACAACATTCAGGACAGTCTCAAATAAATACAGAAAACATCTAAACTAATATTACTATATTCCTGTCTATTTCTAAAAGAAATTACTTTTTCCTAGTTACTTACTATTAGCAAGGCAAGTGCTGATGAGAGGGTGTTTTCAGTTCCAAACACAAATACAAAAGGCACAGTGTCTCAGACAGTTCCCAAATTAATATCAAAACATTACTGCTGGGTCAGCTGGATGACATCACTCTTTGTCAGCTGCCTTCAGTTCCCAGGCTAACAGAAACCAACATCTCTGTGTCAGAAATACTAATCTCTCAGATGTACAGCTGCTAGGAAGTCACAGAGCAATACAAACTTTTTATTTGAAACCTAGTAATTACCTCTGTTTCAAGACAAGAAGAAAATTTTTTAGCTCTAGACATCCTATCTGCTTACTGCTTTAACTAACCTCCTATAGCACATCATAAAACACTTTACTTTTCAACTTATTTTCTTGAAGCGTTGCAAGTTAACTCTGAACTCTGTATGTTCCAGCTTCTGCCATTAAAACATACATTGGCATAGGCATATAGTGTACATCCATTTCTGTTCTTTCCCAGGAGGGTACAGTGTGGTTACATTCTTGAAGCTCAGTACATAAAGTACAGTCTTCTTACAGTTTTTAAGACAAGCATATGAATTGTATCACTATTCACAAACGACATATGAGTATTTACAAAATTCCAGACAGCTGGTCTGGCAGTGTCACATCTCCCTTCCCAGAACACTCAAACTAGTTTTTCAAGTGACCCCTGAAAACGTTTGTACAGGTTGAGCCTATCTTGGGAATGCCTTACCCCATTTGCTGTGTTGAGATTCCAGCTGCCTTGGCATTGCTGATGCCAGCACTGTGCTCCACTGTCCCATCATATGCCTGCAACCCTAGGCTCCACAGTAGTAATTTGGGATTTTCCTGGCTGGCTCCCTGTAGTCATAGATCCCCCTCAGACTCCTCCTGCCTTGTACTGCAGATACTTAGCACAAGGGCCTCCCTGTCATGGTAAGGTTTCATCATGTTAACATGTTACAGTCTGTGCCCCTGTCTCCTGCCTAGTAGTTCTACCATGTAGTTAACATCACTGACCTTTCTTACCACCTTGTAATTCCCCTTCCAAGCTGTGTGCAGCTTGTTGTGTCTGACAGGAATGAGAACCATTACTTGCTGCCCTACAGCATACTCTCTAGATCGAGCATTCCTGTCATAACCCGTCCTTTTTCTGCTGTTGGGCTTCTGCAGGTTTTCCTGGGCTAAGCCCATGAGTTCCATGAGCCTTATCCTGAGGTTTAGGATGTATATCACAAAAGAATCCTTGTGGGATTCACACTCACCCTCCCACTCATCTCGAATCAGATCTAGAGGTCCCCTCACCCTATGTTCATACAGCAACTCAAAGGTTGAAAAACCTGTGGATTCCTAGGGAACCTTTCTAAAAGCAAACAACAGATGGGGCAAATATTTGTCCCAGTCCCTCTTAAACTGGTCTGCAGATGCCTGTAGCATCGTCTTGAGTGTAGAGTTTAACCTCTCAACAAAGCCATTTGTCTTGGGATGGTAGGGGGTGGTCTTTAGGTGCTTCACCCCACAGTACTTCCACAGACAAGTCAACAGGTCCGACATGAAATTGGCACCTCTGCCAGTCAGTATTCCTTTTGGGAAATGTACCCTGCTGAAAATCTAACAAAGCATTTGCCACCTGTCTCAATGGAGGACAGAGCCACTGCCTCAGCGTATTTGGTAGCATAATCTACTACCACTAGGATATACTTTTTCCCTATGGAACTTGGGGTACTCGGAGGCCTCACAGTATCCATAGCTACCCTCTGAAATGGCTCCTCAATCACAGGCAAAGGCATCAAAGGAGCTTTCACCTTGTCTCCTGCCTTGCCTACCTTTTGACACTGCTCACAGGTCCTGCAGTACACTATTACATCTCTGGAAATCCCAGGCCAGTAGAAGTTCTGCATAAGACGCCTCTTTATACGTTTTATGCCTATATGACCTGCAAAGGGAATGCCATGGGTTATGGCTAGAAATGGCAGATGGTAGGCTCTGGGCACTACCAACTGCTGTATTCTCTCACCCTCTAGCCCTACCTCAGCGGTCTACACTCTGTACAGTAACCCTTTGTCCCAGTGTACAGATTCCCCCTTCCCTTGAGAATCAGGTGCCTCACTAGCTACCCCCCTAAGGCCTTGTAATGTAGAGCCTGAGAGCTGAGTCTGTCTCAACTCTCTTTTTATAACCCTTCCCAGCTCCCCTTCCTCAGGAAGTCTGGTATCCCCTGACAGCAGTGCCTCACTGTCAGCCTGGGTACTACTACCCACCTCTGTCCTTGCAGTCAGTCTGTCCAAGGGAACATCATTACCCACAAGCAGCTGTGGCTCACCTTCAGTCTCACTGCTACAGGGTAGCTCCCTCCCTGAAGTAACCACCTCACCAGTCCTGGCTGTAAGTGTTCACTCTGTCTGGGTCTCCCCCAGGCTACCAGACCCATATGCTTGTCTCCAAGCAAGACTGCGTGCAACTGGCATGCACACATGGTACTGCATTATCAAAATCATTCCTTATCAGGGCATCTGCAGGGATATCCTCAGACACACCTACTTGCTTGTTTCCTTTTCCACCCTCCCAGTCAAGGTGAACCCTAGCCAAAAGTATTTGGAATGGGGTCCCTCCTAAAGCTGTGACTGGAGTAGATTGCCCAGGCAAATAGTGCTCCTCTGTAACCACTGCAGACTTTACAAAGGATAGGTCAGAGGCTGTCTCTCTTAGCCATGGCCTCTTTCCCATTCACTAAGATAGGACACTAAGATAGGATATAACCTCTTGTGGTAGTTTGGTACCTTTGTTGTCTCAAGACAACTTACCACTGGCATTTTGTCATTTCCCACTTACTTGCTTGTTTCCCACCTTGCCTGTCCGGACATCTATATGCTTCATGGCCCCACTGGTTGCATTTAAAACATTTAACCCTTGGTCCTGGACATATACCTGGACTAGTGGCTTCCCCTGCTACTGGCAGACTCTGTTGGGGGCAGTCTGGTCTGCCCACCATGGGTTCCCTTAGACCCATGAGCAGAACTAGGTGTCCCTTTCCCATGCAGTGATGCCCTGCTTGCTAGGTTTAGGTCTCCCTTCTTCCCCAACTCATCTACAATATTGCATTGTCTGCCAGCTAACCAGATTCTCATGTCCTCAGGCAAAGTGCTAAGGGCTTTTTCCCTCACCAAAAGGTCTGCCAGCCCTTCAAAAGTGGTGACCTGACATCCATTTCGCCCACCTATGAAAATAATTGCTTAGTTCAGCAACATATTCACACACACTTTCATCTGCCTTGTGTCTATGGTCACAAAATGTTTGTATAAGCTTCAGATGTTAGCTTAAAACATTCTAGCAAACAGTTCTTTACAACATTATAATTTAAACAATCCATGCTAGACAGTTTGGAAAGGACAGTTACAGCTTTACCATGGAGTAAGGGGGTCAGGAACTGTACCCAGAGCCCTTGGTTAACATAATACTGTTACATACCCTTTCAAACATATGAATGAAACTGTCAAAAATATCCCCCTCTGTAAATTGTGAAAGACATTTACTGACTTTTGTTGCTTCTGGGGTTTGGTTACTCCCTTCCCCATTACCGCCATGACTCTGGCGAATAGTCATCATCTCCTTTTCATGTTGCCTCTGGCTTTCATTCTCCTCAGCCAGCAGACATTGCAGTTTCTCATTTTTCTCAGCCTCCAGATGTCTCAGTCTCTCTGCTGCTTTTGTTTCCAAACACATGGCCTCCAACTCAAGTTTCTTCATCTCCAGATGGATTTTCAAGTCCTCTGTGAAAAGGTTGAGCAGTCCATTTTCTGAGAGTTGTACATCTCCACGGCCAGTCTGAGTGTGCTCCTGATACATCTCCACGGCCAGTCTGAGTGTGCTCCTGGTTGCTATTCTGTGATGCAGCTGTGACTAAAGCTGCAATCATGTCTGCTTTAGTAAGGTTGGCATGCACCTGTCCTTTAGCCTGGCACATCTCAGCCAACTGGCTCCTTGTCAGCTTGCCATACTCCTCTGCTGACATGCTTACCTGATCTCCCTGACTAACTAAGCTAACAAAAAAAACAATTGTAATATGAACTCTGAATGCTCACTGCTTGGCTGATTGAGAGTACAGACACCCTCAGTGACTACTGTACACATTCTACAGGAATTCAATATCCACACCATTACAAGCCAATTAATATGTGATGTAGCTCTCTCACCACTATCAACCAATTAGTATGTGATGTGGCTGTCCTATCACTGCCAAACAATTAATGTGTGACACCCCCGCACTGGCTCAGTAATCAAGGAGCCTCAATCCTCGCCACTAGCACCACTGAGGAAGATACACATTGGGAGGATGACAAGTATACACACAGTAAAGTACAATTTCCCTTAAAAGCACACGGAGATCACAGTCAGTCTGGGGCTGTTTCTCCCTCTTTCTCCAGATCCACAATAATACTCCTCACTGCCATAGCTATAGGGTTAAGATCTCAGCCAAGTGCCCAAGCTAGACCTCCAGCACCCTCTGTGTCCAACCAGTGCTTCATGTCCCTACCAAAGTAGCTGACACAGACACACTTAGAGATTTGACTGGTATACGAACCCACAGACCTCCTGGGGAAGGCTGACACAGGTTTACTATCTATGCCCCCCTTCTGCCCAAACTATAAGGTAGTTATCACTGCCACCAGCCAGCTCTTTAACAGCTACTCTAAGACCCTTACCAAAGGGTACCCAATCTTACTGTGCAATGTTACTATTGTCCAAATGGTAAGTGTGACCAAAACTTTCAAGATTATTGGAGTGGCCTAAACAGGGTCACCAAATACATATGCAAGTACACTAAGAGCTTAAATATCTCTAAACAAACCAGCCACAATTAAAAGGTTTAAATATGTTTAATAATAAATAATAAAAGAACAAGACAATATTCAATAACTCAGCACAGTGACTACAGAGTACAGAATCACAGGAAATATTTTAAAACAACATTGCAGGACAGTCTCAAACAAATACAAAAAACATCTAAACTAATCTTACTATATTCCTATCTCTAAAAGAAACTACTTTTCCCTAGTTGCTTACTATTAGCAAGGGAAGTGCTGATGAGAGGATGTTTCCAGGTCCAAAGACAAATACAAAATGCACAGTCTCAGAGAGTTCCCAAATTAATATTGAAACATCACTGCTGGGTCAACTGGATGACATCACTCTTTGTCACCTGCCTTCAGTTCCCAGGCTAACAGAGACCAGCATCTCTGTGTCAGAAATATTTATCTCTCAGATGTACGGCTGTTAGGAAGTCACAGAGCAATAACAACTTTACATTTGAAACCTAGTAATTATTTCTGTTTCAAGACGAGAGGAAAACTTTCTAGCTCTAGACAGCCTGTCTCCTTACTGCTTTAACTAACCTCCTATAGCACATCATGAAACACTTTACTTTTCATTATATTTTCGTGAAACTTTGCAAGTTAACTCTGTATGTTCCAGCTTCTACCATTAAAGCAAACATTTGCACAGGCATATAGTTTACATCTATTTCTGTTCTTTCCCAGTAGAGTACACTGTGGTTACATTCTTGAAGCTCAGTGCATAACATACAGTTCTCTTACATTTGTATGACAAGCATATGAGTCATATCGCTATTCACAAATGACATATTTACAAAATTCCAGACAGCTGCGCTGGCAGTGTCACATCTCTGTACAAATCATATTAATATTTTCAAGTAACATAAAGTTCTTTACAAAATTCCAGATAGCTGGACTGGCAGTATTTCCCTGGTGACACACCTTTGTCAGTCCCTTTAAATAATTATTGTTACTTCTTAACTATATCTCCTCTTTTCTTTTATTTCTACCCTATGTTTAAACTCCTTTAATTTTATCCCACTCCCTAGCTATATTTTCTGGAAAAAAAAAGAATTCCATCTTCCCTAATAACTCCTGAATAATTTCCACTTCCCATTCCTTAAATTCCTCTCTGTGTAACGGATAGGTGGGAAAGCACTGGTGTCTTTTATTTTGTTGTCCTGCATTTTTATTTCAGTTATTATTGGCAATTGATCTGAAATAGTTATTGAGTGTGTATCAAAACTTTCAATGAAATGCATATGTTCCTGTGAAATATAATTTCTGTCTAGGCTAGCCCAGTTTTTTTTATACCTTGGTGAATAATACGTAAATTCTCCCTGAACTCCTATTATTGTATTCACATCTTCCATACCAAATATTTTCACAAATTTTTGTTATATTTTCACTTCTAGGCCCCAAAGACAGATCCTCACTGTTGCAACTGAAATTCCAGTCCCAACCTGTAAATAATAATCCTTGATGAAAGCTGATTATTTCTGTGAGAATTTTCTTAAGTTCTATTGTAATAGTTTTAGGTGAAATATAAATACATGCCAGCATAATCCACCTCCTTTGCCATTAACCACTGACTACGACAAATCTACAATTGTTATCTTTTTTTTTCTTTTTGTTATATCACTATTGGAACTCATCTAGCAATTTAATATATATATATATATATATATATATATATATATATATATATATATATATTTCCCGTTCATGTGTCCCTTATATTCAGCTGAATAACTGTACTGAAATCCTTTTATCAAATTCACATACTCAGTTCTTTCCACTCAGAGGTGATCTGTGTCTCGCCTACAAGCCAATATCCGACCCTGTCCTACTGGAGCAAGGCAGTATCTGACCGTGTCCTGCTAGACATGCTCCATATCCATAATTCTAACTCCTCGCACATTTACCCACTCAGTGGGCCTAAATCTAATATGTGACATCAACAAAGCCTGCTGGAGAGACAGGTTTGTCTCCCAGAGGCTACCCCGTCTCTGGAATCGATTTCCCATACATGTCAAACAGAGTACCTCACTGGCCCTCTTCAAACTCGATCTTGATGAGTGGATGGAAAAGCATAAATTTGTCCCAGGGGTTCCACCTTTGTCCCTCATTAACAAGGGTGACAGGTGTTGACTGAGGTTTCTTTTTTGGGGATAAACTCTTGGCTAGGCTTGTATGGGCCCCTGGGCCATGAGCCTAGTAACCTCCTGTGATCCTGTGTGTCTCCTATAGCATAGCCATTTGCACGCTGCATTTTTACTGTAGTTAAGTACTCTGTTTTTTGTATAGAACTGGGAGATCATTCACATTTAAAGATAATATGGAAAGTGTTGTCATTATAACAAGTTATCATTGCCACCTGTTATGTATAACAGTTTTTTTTAATGTCTAGTTTCAGCTTTTGTGTTGCATGCATACATTAATGCATGGCAGGTTTCTTTTATACAGTCGTTTCTTGTCATATCCATTTGAACACATGTCACATCTTACAAGACTTTTTATTTTAATGAAAACCCTCAAAAAATCCACAGAACACCCCATAACCTGTTAGCTTAATACCAAGAGACAAGACTGTGTACTTATTCAAATAATGAAGTTTAACCCTCCTAATAGGCACAGTTGTCCCAGATTGACAGCTACACACTCTGATTTGAATTGACTTATAATGAAGGTTATCCATGATAAGAGCTATGGTAGACCCTGTGCTTCTTCTTACACTAAGTGCTATCTGTATTTGTCTTATCTTTATTCCTTTCAGATGTAGAAAACAACTTGAATGCTTTCAGCAAAAATTAATTTCTAGCCATTGAAAGAAAAAGTATTCTGTCTTCATTGTCCTTATCAGATTGTTGCTATAGAAACATGAGAAAAAGATAAACAGTTGCCTTTAGCTACAAACTTCTCATGTTGCAGTGTGAACATTTATTTACCAAAGGAAAACTTTTCATTACATTCACTATTCTTTTATTTACTTGTGTTCCCTTAAAACTTCTTGTTGGATCAAGCCAGAGGCCTTAATCCAGCCGTTCTCCTATGCAAAACTAAGATGAAGCGTATCAATTTTACTTATATCATGCTCTTTTTTTCTAGGTTTTCTTTAACATTGCAGTGCCTACATTTCTTAGAACTGAACAAAAAAGAAGAAAAAGAGTACCTGTTTACCTTGGTATCCCTATTACACACACAAATAACTGAAAAAAGTTTTACTTCATAACATGCATTATATGGCCTGTTTTAAAAAAAGTACTGTTAAGAACAAAAACTGTTTTACTTAGTAGGTGGGAGAGGAAGGAAGGAATGAGGTACTTAATGTTCTTCCAAATAATAATAACATGAAGTAGGGCTTATGCTTTGGAGTCCCCTACAAGTTTAGCAAAGTCAAAAAAGTCCAATATTTCCAGGTTTTCTTGTTCTGCCATGTTTCACAAATGTGATTTTTGTTTTGTAATCCCACTTTTATTCGTTAATTTTGGAGTTGCTGGTTTTCTTCTAGTTGATCTCCATCTCCCACCTCCTGTCTCTTGTCCATTTCCTATGTACTGCTGGTTCTTCTAGTCACCTCCTGCTCTTTTTTTTTTTTTTCCATCTCAGCATTTCCGTTTGGAATACTGGAAAAAGTTTCACTGGCATGTTTTTTCTGTGAGCTTTATTATTAGAAGAATAAGCATCCAAATTCCCCTTCTGTTTGATAGCTCACTTTTTGTTGGGCACATTTTTGTATTTCCTCCTTAGAATGTTCTGCATTACAAATGACTCTCCTGGAAAAAATATACTGAAGATAGTTTGGTACAGCAGCTTGAACTTTACACCTGCTTTTTGACATTTTCTAATTGCTGAAATAAATTTACTTCTCTTCTGTCTGGTGTACAGTGAGTAATCATTTATCACAAAGTCTCTACTGTCTCCAACGTGTAGCACTTTGTCTGTTTGCCACAGTGTTGTCAGAATCAACTCTTCTTTTTGCTACTTGGATTGTATCTTTACTTTTATAGGTCTTGGCTGCTTTCTCATATATATATCCAACTTTGGAGCACACACGATGTGCTCTTTCAATTAACAACTCCTGTTGTGGAATACCAGTTGATGTTCATCATGTTTTACTGTTGCAGTCCTAACCAATGGGTCATCCTGCTCACGGTAGCCCTCGATCGGCCAGAATACCAAAGGTAAGTAAATATGACATCGGCTGTCATCGGTTGTTCAGGACGTCTGATACAAAAGGAGGCAGCCGATGTCACTTCCTCAGTCTTCCTTGCCACGGAGCCCGAAGCAGAAGCTTTTTTGCACGAGTGCCAGTCGGCCATTTACCTTTTTGCTTTCTGACTACAAAGTTGAAGTTAGCTACAGCTAAGTACCCCATTAGGGATCCCCTTTTCTTGCCATAATGAATGTCAGAAAAAGTTAATAATTGTCTTGCCTGTGGAAAGCAGATTCCCCATCGAGATTTTCATTCCTATTGTATTATTTGTTTAGGCCTTGACCACGACATTCCTAATTGTGATCTCTCTGCTTCCTTTAATCCGCATACTGTTAGTTGTCGGGCTAAGCTTTTAGCTAAGCATTTTGGAGTGTGGCCTAAATTTTGTCAGTATGGTGTCCGCTGTCTTCAGGCTTCAGATATCCCTAAGAAGCGTAAGGACAAGGACCATGACAGGCTTCAGAGGGTCTTGTCTTCGGATGATATTAAGTTGGTCGTCAGTCCTGCAGTAGCCAGTGAGGTGCCTTTTCAGCCCCTGCAGTGCGTGGAATTTCAACCAAGGCCATTTTGGAGTCCCCCAGGCCTCTGGCTTCCATTTTGTCTTTGGACCCTCCACCTGTCGCCTCTTTAGCTGGATCCAGAGCCGCTAAGCTGGCTGCAGTGTCTGAGGCCTCCGTTGTTCGTTCTGGTAGCAGGCTCATACCAACGACCTCTGCGTCTACTTCGGCGGTTGCTAAGACTCCCGAGTCCTTCAGACTTGCAAGTAAATCCTCGAATCATAAGCCTGTGAAGAAACAGGCTCCAGTTTCCTCTCGTTCCCCTCAGTCTCAAATGGTTAAGATGGCTAATGTTCTTTTGACTCTTATTAGGGGTTCACAGCTTCCTCCTTCAAAAAGGGGTAGGGATGTCTCCCCAGAGGCTTTATCTTATTCAGGTTCTGGTACTTCTACCATTTCTTCTGATGAAGAGGAAGTTTCTCAGGTTTTTTTCTCCTTTTGAGGATTCTGATGCAGAGTAATCCATTCCTTCTGCTTCTCCTCCAGAGGATTTCTCTTTTGGTGATACTTTGAATACTCTCAGGGAGCATTTTAAATGGGGAAAGTCAGGATTATCTCCAATCTAAGAAAAGGATCAGGGAGTTTTTGGATTTGCCTCAACATAAGCCTCTGGCTATTCCTTCAGTGTTGGAAGTGGTTGATGATATTTTTCTGGAAAATTCCTTGACTCCTAATTTGGTTCCTCCTGCTCCCAGGAAACCTTTTCATTTGTTTCTTTTTAGGAATCTGCTAGCTGACCCAGAGGTTATTTTTCAAGGGCCTATAGGAGATAAGGCCACTGTTACCAAAAATCCTGTTCCTTCCGACAGGGAATCTAGGAACCTAGATTGGTGGGGTAAAAAAGTGTATACATCTGCCACTCTTGCTATTAGGTCTACTAATTGCCTTTTTCATATGCTTAAGTATCAGCAGCACACCTTGGAGGCTATTAAATCAAAGATTGCAAATGTGCCTCTATTGGCAGAGAGTAAAGATATGCAGGATTTGCTGAATTCTGCCAGTCTTGTCAATTAATATTCATTACATTGAGGTTTTGACCTGCAGGGCTACAGCTACTGGATCTGTTCTGAGAAGGCATGCTTGGTTCGGGGAGCAGCCCCTTCCAGAGGCTGTCTAAGCTTTTAGATGTACCTTTGCATAAGGACAGTCTTTTTGTCAGCAAAGCAGAGGAAGTGCTCAAAAAGATGGAGGATAAGGCCAAGTCTATGCAAACAGCTAAAGACTTTCTGCAAGTTCAACCTCCCCGCTTCAGCAGGAATTACCCTTCTAAGAGTTGGATGTTTCCTGATAGCAGCAGACAGAACCGGTCTAGGAAAAGAGGTTACAAATCTTCTAGGGGCAAGTGGCTACTTCAAAGGTCTAAGCATTGGCAGGTTTCCACTTCTAAAGCGGGAAGTTCTAAGCCTACATCTCAATCCAAACATTCTCAATGATTCTGTGCAAAATCTGCCTGTTCCTGCTTGTCCGGAGAGTCCTTTAGTGGGAAGGTTGGCCTTTTTTGCAAATGTCTGGGCCACCATCACGGAAGACAAATGGGTACTCAAAACTGTATCCCTAGGTCACAGGTTTTTGTTCCTCACCTTTCCGGTACCAAAAGGATTCCTGGACACTCCTCCAAACCAAAGGGCAGAAGTAGAAAAGCAAATTTTGTCTCTGTTACATCTGAGAGCAATAGAATCAGTTCCTGCTCAGCAGGTAGGCCAGGGCTTCTATTCCAGACTTTTCTTTGTTCCAAAAAAAAGAAGGCACCTGGCGTCCCATCCTAGATTTATCCATTCTGAACTCTTTCTTGGTAATTCCAAAGTTCAAAATGCTCACTCTGCATCATTGCTACCAATGTTAGACAAGGACTCTTGGCTGGTAACTTTAGATCTCAAAGAGGCTTATCTGTACATCCCCATCAGGGAAAGTTGCAGGCAATACCTTTGTTTCAGAGTGGGCAAACAACATTATCAATTCTCTGCGCTGCCCTTTGGCTTTTCTACTGCTCCCAGAGTTTTCACAAAGTGCCTAGCTCCAGTCATTGCTTTTTGCAGGCAGAAGAAAATTCAAATTTATCCATACCTGGATGACTGTCTAATTCAAGCAAATTCTCAGGATCAGCTGTTAAAGGATTTGGAATTTGTAAAGACTTTTCTCTCTAATCTGGGTTACATTCTCAATGAGGTAAAATCAAAAATGGTGCCAACCAAGGAGATTTCATTCCTGGGAGTGAGTCTGAACACAGACGCCCCGGCTCACCCAAGAGAAGCCGGCAACTCTTTCAGTTTACTTCAAGGATTTGGCAAGCCTGTCCCAGCTTCCTGCAAGGAAATACCTGCAAGCTCTGGGATACATGGCCTCTTGCATTCTCATGATTCCATATGCTCATGATTCCATATGCAAGACTGCATACGAGGAAATTGCAATGGTACCTCAAGAACCTTTGGTGTCAACACTCACAGGACCTGGATGTCATAATTCCTCTGCTTCCATGCTGCAGACAGAGTTTCTGTGGTGGGCGACAGCTTGTCTACAGAACAAAGGCATGCCTTTTCGCCCACCTCCTGCCATTCAAGTTCATACGACGGACGCATTGGACTATGTCTGGGGAGCTCACCTGGATGGCAAATGCATACAGGGATGTTGGAACGCCCAGCAGATGCACCTGCACATAAATCTAAAGGAGTTGATAGCAGTTCAGCAGGCCTTACTAGCATTCAAGCATCTTCTTTCTCTAGGAACTCTGCTTGTCAGAACAGACAACAAAACAGTCATGAGGTACATCAACAAACGGGGAGGGACTCATTCTTACCCCCTGTGCAGACAGAGCATGATTCTCTGGTCCACAGCAGCATCCTTGGGCCTGCATCTCCTAGCTCAAGTTTCTTCCAGGAAGACAATATTTTGGCAGACCAGTTGAGCAGACAGACCCAGGATCCTCACGAGTGGCAACTGAAGAGAGCAGTGTTTTACAGCATCATTCAACGTTGGGGCATTCCTCAGGTGGATCTTTTCTCCTCCCCAGACAACCACCTTCTACCACTTTTTTGCACCAGACAGCATCACAGCAAGGCCTGGAGAGTGGATGCTGTGTCCTTCCCTTGGACGCTTCTGTCAGTTTATGCCTTCCCTTCTCTTCCTCTTCTTCCCAGAGTATTATTGAAGATCCGGGACGAAAGACCAAGGACTATTTATTTATTTATTTTATTTTACATTTGTTAACCGGGCTAGTCTGGCTGGATACATGTCCATTTTCAGCAGAGGCCCGAGGAGAAAAGCTCCACTAAAATACTATAATTTTACAGTTTAAAAAAGATACAGTTAGTAAAAAAAAAAAAAAAAAAAAAAAAAAAAAAATAACAATCAAAATCAATCAAAAAGCAAAAAAAAAACAAAGTCTAAAAAAAAGAAAAAAAAGGTAAAATAGATTGTACAGTATTGTAGGTGGACTAATGGACTAATAGAAGTGTGTAGAAAGCTCAGGGAGAGGAGGAGGAAAGCTCATTTATCATACAAGAGTTTAATGGGCACATGAAAGAAAGGAGAAACAAATGAAGGGTAAAATGCAGATAGAAATAAGAATTACAAGTTGTAGTTAGTTGAGCAAGTTAGTGTAGTTATTATCAGTCAGGATTTGTGTGGGCATAGCCAGTGATTTTGTTTTGTGATGATTTCTGTTTTTTTTAGGTAACAGAGCTAGTGAGGTAGGTCAGGTGGGAGTTTGTTTTGTTGTGTTGTGATGTGTTAGCTTGTAGTGTTTCCAAATTATTATTGTGGGATTGAGTTTGTATTATAGTGAGTTGAGTGCTAGTATGTTGGTGAGTGAAGTGAGAGTTGTATAAGGTGTGATAAGATTGTTATATATAGGTATATTGGAGGTAAATTGGTAATTTTTAATTGAGAGTGGAAGAGTATTTTTGTTGCAGATGGATGTGGTTCTAGCCCAGGGAAGAGGGTGCAGCAGTTTTCAAGGCCAGTCAACGCATTCAAGTCACATGAAAAGTCAAGGAACAAGCGGCAAAAAAAAAAAAAAAAGTCTCTCTAAACAAAAAAAACTCCCCACAGAGCGAAACTCACCCACACCCTATTGGCAGTAGATTTTTTTTTCATGTAATTCACCTTGACCACACACAACTTGCCTGACGAGGACATACCATTTTCACAACATGCCAGCCAATCTAACTAAGATAATCAGAAAATCTAACTAATCTAACTAAAAATGTAAAATACTAAGTCAAAATTATAATATCTTTAATACCATTACAAAGTCATTTTATCATATGTGAACAACCTCAAAATCACCACTAAGCTTCAGGATCACTTCAGGATCAAACACTAAATACCACACTTACCTTCAGTCCAGCACCTGCTTATTTAATTCATGACTATCAAGTTTGTATGTATCTTTGATGTCTGTTTGAGTTATTACTGTGCACCTTTGAGAGACTAGTTTAAATCACTCCCACTATTACATGATTATTATATCAGATTTATTAAGACCTCTGTTACGTTCCATCCAAGCCTGCTGTCCAGTGCATGTAACAAATGCTGCATGCTTAATTACAATCACTTTTCTTTTATCATTTACTGATACTACTAAATTTGAGTAAAAAAAAAATTAAAATTCTGAGTCTGAACCTCATACCTATTAAATGCTGTTTGAGATGCTGCAACCTAAAAAAGCTGCTATCAACCACCATAAAAGCTTAGTATCAACCTATGAACCAACAACCAACACATTCCAACAGGACATAAGTAACCTAAAACATAACATTAAAAACATGGAAAAAAAAACAAATGGAAAAAAAAACCTATGGGAAACACTCCCCACCCACACATGGTTGACCCCAGTATCTGAAAGTGAAGAGGGAACAAACTTAAAGTGAGTTAAAAAACTGGACACTCTTTTTATTTAGTCATTAGTCATCCCCATTCTTACATGTTAGTCAGTTGTATTATTCATTATTCAGAGTTGTACAGAACAATTATTCCAGGGCAGAGGAGGCTCAGAAGGCAACCAATAGGAGGTCTTGACTTAAATTATACCCTTTCATTCATATTTGGAGAGACTAAATCATGGAGAGAGGAAGAAAAAACACCCACCAATCAATAAATAATAGATTCACAAAAAGAAAGTATATATAGCACAAAAAAAAAAAAAAGAATATCTAGTCTTAAAACAAAAACACCCAACCTATCTTAGGGAAAAACAAAAAAAAAAAAACAATTAATTTTCGCCATGGGCACTAAAATTAATTAGTTAATGATTCAGGACCATCATATAGTTAAATTGGTATTTAAAAAAAATACAGCTAAATTGTAATAAAAAAACACAAAATAAAACCAACTACCTTACCACAAGAAGAAAACTCAACAGCAGTAAATAAACCCTCCATTCAGCCCAACTTACTGTATTCAGGCCATTATTATTTTTCCAAAAAGCAAAAAAAAAAAAAAAGCTCTTACAAGAATCTCATAGCTCCAAACTAACCCAGACAGCATTGGTATCCACTGCTTCTCAGTCTCTCCCACTTTCCTCCTTGGCATCTTCCTCTGAAACCAGATCTGTTGGTTCTGAAGGGGGAAACATTCTTCATCCTCATCTTCAGTCTCTCCATTTGGCAGCATGGCTCATTCTATGAATTAATCCATTTCTTCTTCTTCCCTTTCCCAACAGGTAGTTAATGTACTTCGGGAGGACAGGAGGCCTAGCACTAGGAAGTCCTACACTGGCAAATGGGAAAGATTCTGTCATTGGATGCAGGCTAGAGGGGAATCTTCTTCTCAGCCTACTCTTCCTCTGATCCTGGAATACTTGGCTGATTTGCTTCAGGGTGGTCTTTCGTTTTCCTCTATTAAGATCCATGCTTCAGCCATTTCTGCTCATTGTTCTTTTGAACAACCCATTTTCTCTCATCCCCTGATGAAAATGTTTCTCAGAGGTGCTTTTAACTTAAAACCTCCCAGAAGGGCACCTACTCCAGCCTGGGATCTTAATTTTGTTTTAGAGAAACTCACTCTTCCTCCTTTTGAGCCAGCTGCCACTGCAGATTTAAAGTTTCTCTCTTGGAAGACTGCCTTCCTCTTGGCTATAACTTCAGCAAGGAGAGTTTTGGAGCTGCAAGCTTTGATGGCTGTGGAGCCTTTTCTTATTTTCCATGCAGATCGTGTCTCTCTGACCAATCCCTCTTTTATGCCTAAGGTGGTTTTTAGCCTGATTCTTAATCAGTCCATACACCTTCCTACTTTCTTTCCTAATCCTCAAAATAGAGGTGAAAGGATCCTACATTCTCTTGATGTGCACAGACAGCTCAGGTTTGCCTGGACCTTCAGAAATCAGCACAGTTATTGGTCAGTTTTGCCCCTGGAGCTCAGGGCAAAGCTATCTCTAAGCAAACCATTTCTAAGTGGATTGTGCATTGTATTTTTTTCTATTATTCCTTTCATGGCAAGGTTCCTCATCAACGGGTCAGGACCCATTCCACAACAGTAGCTTCCACTTCTGCAGCCTTTTTAAGGGGTGTCCCTACTAAAGACATTTTAGAGGTTGCCACATGGTCTTCTGTTCACACTTTCACAAAGCATTATAATTTGCCTTTGTTTTCTAGAGCCAGGGCAGGGTTTGCCACTGCTGTTCTGCAGGGCATTCTGTCCAGTCCTTGATTCTGTTGGTACCTCCTCCCTTTTCTCTGGGCTTTGGTAATCAGCCCATTGGTTAGGACTGCAACAGTGAAACATGATGAACATAGTGCAGTTGTGTACACTTACCATGAATGTAGATGTTCGAGTGTATTCACTGTTGCAGTCCTGGTTTCCCTCCTTCCTTCCCTCTTTTTGGTCCTCTCCTGCTCTCCTTTCCTAAGGTGCAGGCTGAATCTGGTTTTCTTTGCCAAAGTTACTTTGTTTTTGGTTCAAGCCTTGTTTTCTTGGGGCTCCTGACTGTTATGGCAAGAAAGACTGAGGAAGTGACGGTCTGCCTCGTTTTGTATCGGACGTCATGACGTTCTTAACAACCGACGACAGCCAATGTCATATTTACTTGCCTTTGGTATTCTGGCCAATCGAGGGCTACCGGGAGCTGGATAACCCATTGGTTAGGACTGCAACAGTGAATACACTCGAACATCTACATTTATGGTAAGTGTACATACACAACTGTACTTTTTGCTTATTTCTGCTTTCATAAAAATAAGTCTGTTCCTTACATTCTCTGCTACAACAGAAAATCTCAGGTTTTTCTCTGTGTGCTCGGCCCTCCAATTCTACCATTTTTTAAAACATCTCTTTTTAAGCAGTCTCTTGCTCAGCCAGCCTTTTCTTTATTTTAAGCTGTGATTTTTTTGCAGTTGTATCAACTCATCTGAATATCTGTATATAGCTTATTCCATTTTCTCCAGCCTTTTCTTATTTGAGTTGATATAGTCCTTCATTGATTCATTTATTTTTAATCAACTCAGTCTGAGCACATTTGACTTATTTTTCCTCTAGATTACTGGAAGTCGTATCTTGCACCACAGCTGGAGCTTGAACTGTTTTTTGATAAACAGATGCAGGATTCTTCCCAGTCAGTGTTTTCTTCTCACTTTTTGTAATTTATTTTCTTTCAGGTTCTCTAAATTTCTTCTTTGCTGGCATCCAGGCAGGGCATTTACTAGCCAGCAACTGGTATGTACCAAAAAAAAAAAAATCACTGGTTCTGGTTTCTTTTCTAAGTTTCTGTTTTCACCCTGGGAAAGCAGAAATTAAGCTGTTATTCAGAGTGCAGCCATCTTGAAAATCGTTATTGTCCAAATTTGAGTATGAATTGTGTAGGAATGTCCAGTAGTGGAGTCTGCTGCCCCCATAGTGCATGTTCTAGACAAAGGGTTAGCCAGTATACAGAATCCCTGGTATGACAGGTGTAAGCCATCACTGGTGAAACAGGAAGTCTCATCTCCATATCATCCTAAATTCACACATACTGAATCCCCTTAGAATGACACCACGTACTCAGCTAATTGTTAGCCAGTTATCTTACCTTTGTAGATTAGCATGATTTTTGATGAAGCAAAATCTTGCTCAAGAGCTGTCTCTTTCCTGCCTGTAACACATGTATAATGAGCTCTATCATTTTCCTCTAGGTAGAGCGCCCAGACCATTCAGTCCCACTTGGGCCATCAGTAGATTATAGTCATATTTATCAGGCTTCAGGGAATTTTGGACCCTTGTGACTTCACAGATCCTGGCACTTGATAAGCAGCTTACAGCCAGCCTGTTCTTGTCAAGTTTAGTGAGCTTAAATGTCTATGTATCTGCATGACTAACTATAGAGTTGCCTATGACTAAATGTTTTGTGTGTGCGTGTGAAAGCAGACTTTGTGGGTTTTATGGGCTTAGCCTTGCTTTCCTGATGACTCCTGGGTGAGTTTTGTGGAATTGCAGTAGGTGTAGATGTTGCCATGTGTGCTGGAGGCTGAGGTGTTTTACCGCAAGTTCTTTGAGGCTTTGACAAATTTTTCTTTACAACCTCAACATATGCTATGGGTCTAGTATGGTCTAGTAGTGTATTGTACTGATATGGTACTGTGCAGCTATGATGCTTATTGATTAATGTGAGAGGATTTCCTCCATGTTTCTTAAATGTTTACAACTCTCACAGATTATAGTATCAATCTGTAGATGTAGTGAACAGCCGGTAAATGTACGACAGTTACTCCACTGTCTTAGAACACCTAATGCAGTCAGACTAGCGACAGATGGAGTGAGAGCAGACTGGGGCTTAGATAGTACTTGGAGGGGAAACTCCTGTAAGAGACTCTCCAGACTTCTAGATGAAGTATTCAGGTGATACTCTGAAGTTAGATTAGATGTAGGTAATCTAGCAACACTAAGTGAAAAGACAGAGTTTGGTTTGCCAAGAGTAATAAATAGTGGGAATTCACCTAAATGGCTACTACTAGTGCTAGTATCTCCACAGCTTCACACAGCTGGGAGTCAATGCCCCTTTATTTTCTTCTCTCACCAGAAGCCAAACAATATTTCAAATCCTATAATAAGAAGCGGCCCACTAGCTCTTTGGTCATCAGCAGTCTTTTCCTAGATGTTGCAGGGGTGTGCAGACTTGATTTAGCCTTCTCCTAGTAGATGCCTGCCTTGGATTACAGTCAGACCAGTCAAGAAAGTCTCTCTCTGTCACTTAAACGCACACACACACACACACACACACACACACACACACACACACACACACACACACACACACACACACACACACACACACCACAGTCAGAGACAGTCAAGAAACAATGACCCTCTGCTCATTCTTTCATCATAAGGGATACAATAACACTAATCCCAAACTCGCTGTTAAGTAGATATCGGGCTTTCCAGTGATCAGTAATCTGTAGGAAATCTAGGAAATGTTACTCTGCTCCTTTACCAGGAGTAAAACAGAATCATTATCCTCAGATGTTTACTGAGAAACGGAATGTAGGCTCTCCAGTGATTGGTAGCCTGGTCCCAGATGATGCAGGTTTTAAGTTCAAGATGAAGAAAATAAGTTAATGTTCTATGAATTGTAGTGTGCACTAAGCAGTTAGGAAGATACGAAAGATTGGTAACTCTCGCATCAACAGTCTGAGTAAAGCTACAGGTCCCAAATAGGTGTGATCACCCTTTGTACATGGTCTCTAGCCCCATCCCTGCATTCTGTCTCCTACAGGTATTTGAGAGGAGATCTATGCCTGGCATACACGGCATTGTCAGAGCCCACAATGATGGACCTCCTGCATATCCATAAAACATACAATAGCAGAATTACCTGTTCTAAAGACTTGAACCTTGCCTGTGATATAAATAGGACCTGCTGGAGAAATGGGTATGTATCCCAGAGACTACTCCATCTATGTAACAGGCTCCCCATCCATGTTTACCAGAGTTCCTCCCTAATCCAGTTCAAGTGCAACTTGGACAATTGGATGGGAAACTGGAAATTCATCCCTATTTTGGCACCTATGTCTCTAATGCAAACAGGTAACCCATAAATGGTTCATCTCCCAGGCTCATGCTTACACTTATCAAGGGTATCAGAACTTGTCAGATTTGGGATGCATGGCCAGACTTAAAAAGGCCCTTGTGGTCATTAGCCTAGTAAACACCAATTAACCTATGAACTAAGTCATCCTGGTGGTACAGCCAGGATAAACAGAAACAGAAATCTGGAGAGATTAGTTTGAGAGCAAAGAAGCCCTCCAAAAGTGTTTGAGCCCTTGATGGCGTTAGGACCCTTGTTAAATGAGCTAACGAGTTATAACAAGTAAAAATAAAAAAAATCAAAGGAGCTTTATTCTGATATGCATTTTTCGTCAATTAACTTTGTCGGCTCCGGGTGCAAGCCATGTATGCCAATGGATTATACTATGTTTAGTAATCGGAAAGACAGAAGAAAATGAAATGAGTATTTGGAAAACAAAGAACAAATGGCTCCAGGTTTGTGTGTAGGTGATGATAAAAGGGGATGAGGTAATAAAATAGGATGAAGCTAG
This sequence comes from Protopterus annectens, assembly GCF_019279795.1. NCBI lineage: Eukaryota > Metazoa > Chordata > Ceratodontiformes > Protopteridae > Protopterus > Protopterus annectens. The sequence continues at coordinate 69,411,292 of NC_056737.1, read as the reverse complement.
ACAAACTTTAAGGTTATCGAATGTGTATCAACTTGTATATGCAGGTGTAATATTAAAACTGAAAGAAGATATGCAGAAGCTGGATAGCAGATTTGTTAAACCACAAATTACTTTTATACATGGGATTAGAGCAGATTTGGTAGATTAGAAAATGGTTTGAGTATATAAGGCAGTATTAGATTTGAGAAAATTATATGGTATAAAGTTAAAAACTGCATGGATTCCTCACCCTTCCTAACTCATCACATATGGAACACATCATAATGATGAGCTTAGTACAGTTTCACTTTCCCCCGTACTGTGAGCAATCAATATTTCTTCTCTCCTTTCTGAAACTAATTCATCTCTCTCGCTGTGATTCTTGCCTCCACTTTGTAACGACAAAACTAAATGCAATTGTAAATGAATGCGTTATCTATTTGTTTTACTTTTGTTATTTCTGGACATAGCATTTTTCTAAACAGATAACTACTGTGTTTACTTGCATTCTATTGTAATCTGACACACAATGTTATTTACAATGTAAAATAATCTGTGTATTGTGAATACTTACAATTTATGAATGTAAATGTGGAACTTTTCTTCCCGGGCCACCCCTGAAAAAGGGCATTTCTGCCCCAGTTGCAATTTCCTGGTCAACAAAGATAAATCAAATTAAATAAAATAATTGGCGATATTCAGACCATCGATCGAGGGAACTATGTCTTACCACTAGATATGCAACTCAATTGAGAAAATTTTGAATAGAAATGTTTGCACAAATATAATATATCCCAAAGATAAAGGCATATGCTGGAGATGTGATTCTGAAAGAGTTTATTGGGAGCACATTTTTTGGGAATGTACCGAGTTGCTTCAAGTGCAAAAATTGACTATCAAAATGATAAGTTTTCTATTTACCGGAGAATTTAAGCTTAATATAGAGATGCTTTTGTTGCATTACTGCAGTACAATGTACTAAAAGGAAGAAAACATTATTAACTTTAGTTTAGACCCTGTCCTGTTTGACGTTTATTTTGCTGACATCCAAACCAGTATCCCAGAAATGTGGTTGACCATGTTTGCTAATGACTGCAAGCTGGATACAGCAGCTGGTGTATTTAAAAACAGTCTAATGGTAAAACATGCTGAAAAGTTCAGCACAGTAGCCTTCAGCAAAAAACCTGCACCCTCCTTTCCTTTCTGCTCAAGATGTTTTTGTCGCAGCCTCCAATTTCCCTGACAGGCAGCCTGCTGCCACTAAAAAAGCAGCAAAATAATACAAAATGTCAGTCTTTTAGGATTTTAGACACTCGTGCAAGGTATGACCCAGCAGTGGTTGCTTTAGTAAATCCAGCTAATGCTCAGCATTTGGTTAGTACAAGTCCCTGACAAGGATGGGAAGGCATTTGTTAAGTTTGGGGGAAAGTGTATGCTTCTGCAACACTTATTTTGGGAATTCTCAACTGTCAAGATCGTGTTGAAATTTATGCTTGCTACTTGTAAAAATATGAGGAATATTTTGGCATTTGTTTCCTCTTGCAAGGAGAAAGCTGTTTTGTGTAACACAGGCTCTTTTGTTTCTCAAGCAACTACTCACTGTTTGAAATGTGCCTACCACTCAGCTGACACCACTTCCAGGGCTGCTGCTATCGGAGCTCCTATGAAGAGGTTTGCTTGGTTGTGTTCTGAAAACCTTCAGAGGATGTCAAAATTGAAATTTTCAATTCTCATTTGGATAGAGAACTAATTTTTGGACCTTATGCTGCAGAGGTCATTAAAATCTGTGATGAGAGAGGGAAGCTGATACAAGGGATTTAATTGTTCAGCCCTCCTACAAGTTCACCAAGAGATTCAACACTCCCTCTACAACCTCATGTAAAAAAAAAATTAGTTTCAGTAAACCACTGACTGAGAGTTTCCAAAAAAAAAAGCCTGGAACAAAGAACCATCTAACAAGTATGAATAGCTATACGGGGGCTTGCTTTGGCAGCAGATTAGTTTGGAGTAATCCATCAAGGGTACAGATGACAAGTGCGACCCTCTCCATCCTTTTCATTGGCTTCCCCCTGATCCACCAGACCAAACTCTTTTCCCTCTCTTCATCCACCATATCCTCGCTCAGGGGGTGAAGAAGCTGTCTTCTCCTCAGTTAGTGGAAGTTAGATCAAGGATATTTCTGGTGCCAAAGAAAAAAGATTCTTGGAAACCAGTTCTGGACATTTTTTTTTCTGGACCAGTTTGTGATGGTACTTAAGTTCAAAATGTTGTCACTTCACATCTTGCTACCCCTTATTCCACATCCGAGTTTCCTAGTGACCTGTATTTTTAAAAAATTGTTATAGATCCAGATTTCAGATGTATGTTAGTTTTCTGTGCCTGGATCATATTATCAGTTCTTTGCCTTACCGTTTGGGCTAGCTACTGCTACAAGAGTGTTCACAAAGTATCTAGCCTACTGCATTTTACAAGGTATTCACATTTTCTTTCTTTCTTTAGACAATATACTTATATTTGCAGAGCTGTTTTCAAAAGTGTTGGGAATCTCTCATTTAGGTAAGGTATCGCTGATGCACACTGGAATTCCAAGAGAATATTCAGAAATCTTTTCTGTTTCCTTCTTGAGATTGTTTGCCTGAGATATCTCCAGGGACCCCTCAGTTCAAAGAGATTTTCTTCCACAGGAAAAAAAAATAGATCTGTATGTAGATCTATCCTGTGGGTTTCCACTCTTGACTTCCATCTCAGCAAGGATATGCCTCAGGATTGTGGTTCTCATGGCATCTATGATGTCATTCATGAGGGTGTGTCCTCATCTTGAATGATTCACTTTTAAATGAAAACTAAGTATTCCCAGCATCATCATCCCTTGAGTTTTCAGATTCTAGTTTTAGATTTTGTGAAAAGGGAGATTATGTATGTAGTGGAGACAAATTTCTCAGAATCCAGGACTGCAATTCTCCCTTCATGTTCCAGTATAATCAGTAACAACAGACTTCTCAGATTTTGCTTGGGGAGCAGTGTCATTTGGAATGAAAGTGCAGGATCTTTGGAGCAAGAGAGACCGACCAAAACACATAAATATAATAGAGATGTCAGCCCTTGTAAATGCAGTCAACTCTCTCCATCATCTGTGGTCCTTGGCCTTCTACATGTGTGTGCAAGACAGCACCTCAGTGATGTGGTACATAAAGAAACAAGGCAGAAGCAGACAAGCTATGGTATCCTGGGAAATCACTTTTCAGCACAATCTCACTCTACAGCTATAATACATTCCGGTAGAGTACAATTGTATGGCAGACAAACTGAGCAGAATGAGGACTGACTTATGAATGGAAACAAAATTCCTGACGTGTGTCTTTCCGAACCACTGATCAATAATTTAAAACAAAAGCTGTTTTAAGAATAATTGTACAAAACACCATGCTTACTTTTATAAATAGAACATTTTCTGTGTTTGATCTGTCTTTAATATTGATGCATTCATTTATCTAGTTAGTAAAGACGTTACATGTTTAATGGCTGTGCTAATTGTAGTGCAGCTTATGTAATTAAAGCAGCAGTGTGTTCTGAATGTAATCCGTACTACCAAAGGAAGAAGCACCACAAAGTATCCAACTGCCCAAATAAATCCTGCAAGCACGATGAAATAACGTACTGCTTATTACAAAAAAACAAAAAATCACATTTATACAACATAGGACATAAACTATATAGGAAGTAAAAAGGAAGTGAAAAGTCAGCTGGTTCCTGAATCAACAGGGATCAGTTGCTCTTAAAGTGGCAACCACCTTCATTCATTACCTAAAATATATAGCTTAAACAGCTCTCATCTACACATTGTTTTAAAACAATATTTTAAAATAATAAACAGTGTAAAAATCTAAAACCAATAATTATCTATTATGAAATATTAATGCAGTTAAAGTTAAAATTATATGTATGTATTTATATTTTTATTTTTATGTTCTAGTATAATAAACCTTAAAAGCATGTGGATAAAAACATGTAAATAAAAAACAGCAAAACCTGACTTAAAAAGCTGAAAGTCAAATACACTCTAAGACAATAGTATGCATAGACCATTTTAAATACAGCATAATAGTCAACTCCTAACCAAATTTTTAAGTTGTAGTATACACTTAATTGAATACATTTTGTTAATGCCCGGAGGGTAACATGCAAAGGTACGTAATTGCCAACTCAGTTCTAATTTCTCTAAGAGCAAGGAAAGAGGCCCTCCCCTAGGGTCATAGGGAATACAATCTATAGCCCTAAAAGTATCTAAATTTTGTTGTATTTTCTAGAGACAGTATTCAATTAAGTGTATACTACAACTTAAAAATTTGGTTAGGAGTTGACTATTATGCTGTATTTAAAATGGTCTATGCATAGTATTGTCTTAGAGTGTATTTGACTTTCAGCTTCTTAAGTCAGAAAATCTCTAGAAAAACTAAAAACTCTAGAAAATGCAACAAAATTTAGTATACGAGGTTTTGAATACAATACTAAGTACAAATTTGATTGTAACTCCAAGGGAGTGGTATACCTGGCTAAGTGTCATACCTGTCCTGCCTTCTACATTGGAAAAACTGACAGAAGGCTTAGGGACAGGGTTTATGAACACACATATGCTATTAGGTCTAACAAATCAGAGAATGCATTGGCCAGGCACATTAAAAGCACCCACCCATGGTTTTACTGTTTTTTATTTACATGTTTTTATCCACATGCTTTTAAGGTTTATTATACTAGAACATAAAAATAAAAGTATAAATACATACATATAATTTTAACTTTAACTGCATTAATATTTCATAATAGATAATTATTGGTTTTAGATCTTTTTACACTATTTGTTTATTATTTTAAAATATTGTTTTAAAACAATGTGTAGATGAGAGCTGTTTAAGCTATATATTTTAGGTAATGAATGAAGGTGGTTGCCACTTTAAGAGCAACTGATCCCTGTTGATTCAGGAACCAGCTGACTTTTCACTTCCTATATAGTTTATGTCCTATGTTGTATAAATGTGATTTTTTTTGTTTTTTTGTAGTAAGCAGTACGTTATTTCATCGTGCTTGCAGGATTTATTTGGGAAGTTGGATACGTTGTGGTGCTTCTTCCTTTGGTAGTATGGATCCAGTTTGTGTTTGTGTCTTAGCTGAATGTAATCCTTGTTATCTATTGGAAGGGAAACACAGGTTAAATGGCACTGGGACATTTTTGGAAGTACAGAGATCTGTTAAAACAAGTGAGCTAAGTTATCTTGTGAAGTTAAATCATGGAGAGTGTAACTTAAAAATTTCAAGTTTTAAACATAGTATATTTAAAAGTAAGGGATGGTGACATGAAATGAATAATTACATTACAGTGAAAGCAATGCATATGTTTGGATTACAAAATATAATAATACTAAATCTGATTTTCTTGTAGCCAAGGGAATTCATTCATTTGTATTTGAATTTTTCACCATGTAATTTGTCTTAAGTTTTTTTGTATGCTGGGAAGTTTAGACACAGACACTTGTGAAAGTGAGAGCAGGAGATCTGTTTATGTTTTTGTTATTTTATTCTGCTTAGCAGTAAAATCTTCTACTGTGATTTTCCTGATTTGTCTTTTTTGTTTTTTGTTTGGTTTACTGTGGTGTATTAGCTCTGTTTAAAGTATTTATTCACAGTTTTATTATACATTGTGGCACTTTGTAACCAAAGTGCTATGCCATACTTTCATCCCCATCTTGTAAAAAATATGTGGGTGGTTTCTTAATAAAAAGCTTCATAACTATTCAGAGAAATCAGGCCTTTTCTACTATGCAGTAAAAAGGGGGATGAAAACCTACACTAAACATTCAAAAGTTTGTACTAATTTTAAAAAGTTTTTTTTTTATTTTGGAAAAGGTGCACATTTCTAAGAGGTAGGGGTTGAGAGAAAAGGCAGGAATACCATGAAATGCATTGGCAGTTGTTATTAAATGTCTCCTAAATAATTATCTTTTTTTATGATGTCTTGAGTTAAAGGCACTAAACTTGTAACATATTGTCTAAAATTGACTACTTATGACTTTTTTTTGTACGGTGGTTGTATTGTCACTTGAACTAGTAAGTTCTTATATTTTAGCATTTTCTGAGGTGACTATATCATTAAGAATGGCTTTTATGTAATTTATTGATTTGCATTAAATTTCCACTTGATATAAAATAGAATTAGTTTTTGGAAGGCACAACCGCAGCATTTTTTTGGATTGTTTGATTATGTTGAAGCATTTTTTTTTATTATTATTCTAATTCAGCCAGAAATATATGAAGCTTAATAAATTCTTAAGCTTGCAAATGCAAATGTCACAAGTTAGTCAGCTGTTTGCAGTACTTGTCATATAGTTTTACCTCGCTGAAAAAATATCTAAATATGTTGTTTAGTAGAAGTATGAGCTCCTTAAAAGATAATATCCTCCACTCGGATATGTACCCAGAATGCTGGTGCAGCATGATTCTATCAGGTTAGATGCTGAGCAGGAAAATAAAAAGTCATCGGGGTGCCATTTGATTACAGGGTGACATTGTCATTGGTCATCCATTGCTCTTAAAACAGTGCATTTATTGATATTGAAGATTGACTTATCTCATTACATATAATAGAATAATGGAATCCTATACAAGATATGCTGGTTGAAAGCCATCTCCTAGGTCCAATATGGGAAGCAGTTCAGTTTGCTATGCTAATCTACAGTTTTGTCTCTAGCCTATATTTGTAGTATTGTTCGTCTTGTACTACAAATATATATTCGATCTACACGTGAAATGGTAATGTTTGAGGTCCATGTTCAACTTCATGAGTTTCCAGGATATTGTGGACAAAAAGACTTTGGCTCAAGGCAAGCTAGTTAATAATTTCTTAGGGGGCTTTAGCATTTGAGAACTCTAATCAAGAACCCTAATCACCCGTAGAGCTATAGTTTCATGTTTTTCTCATGTGCCTTCCTTTTGAGATTGTTTCTTCTTCATCTCTATGGTTGGTATCTTAAAAACTTTCTTATGGCTATCCCTTCTGCCAGGTTTCTATCCTTTTCATGTCCTTATGAGATTTATTAATTTTATGAATAATCTATCTTCACAGTGGTTTCAAAGATGGTCATGAATCGCTGTGTTCTGCTGCTTAATTTTTCCCATAAGGCCGTAAACAGAGACAAATGTCTGTTCCACACAAGGGATGTGCTCACCATGGTTGAGCATGTCCAGACATCTGACTAACGTATCTTATTGCTGCTAGAAAATAGTGAAAGCACTGGACATGTAGTGCATCGCCGTTGTTGTTTAATCCTCTGCCATTCAAACGCAGATGCATTAGTCTTATCTCGTTGAAGGTAATCTGCTAGACATTTTCAAACCTTCAGTGTTTTTTTTTTCCAATGAAATTTATGTAATAGGTAGATCTTCCACACTGCTCTTTGTCAAAAAAAAAAAAAACAGATACCCAAACAGCTTAGAAACTTTCTTTAAGATCCAAGGGGCTTTTCAGAGGGTTGTTGCCCTGTGCGTTGTGCTTCCAATGGACCCTGACTTTGCATTTGTATGCCTCTGTTCCCTTTTTAAGTGTTGCTGTTAGACAGCCTTCCCATAGGCTCCCCATTACAGAGGTCCCCTTACTGTAACACTACCTCAGTAATGGGTATTACAAATGAGTACGTTCAGTGTAGCATAGTACTGATGTGTGAGATTACCTCCAGTATAAGATAGTACTGATGTGTTCTTGGGCAAAGGTAAAGGGGAATACTTGTATGAATTGCTACAGGAGCTCTAATAGTGATAGAAGAAAATAATAATAAGGGTAGATATCTAGTGAAAAGGGCTACTGGCAAGGAAGAAGGATTACGCTGGCATGTATTTATATTACACCTAAAACTGCTACAGTGAGGCTGAAGAATATTCTGGGAGAAATAATCAGCTTTCAGCAGTGAGTATTATTTATAGGTAGGGACTGGAATTTGATTTGCAACAGTGAGGATGTATCGGGTGGGCCAAGATGGGAAAATATTACAAAAGGGGATTATTTTTTGAAGACATTTATGAAAATATTTGGTATGGAAGATGTGATTTCAGTAGTAAGACCTTGTAGGGGAACATACAACACTCTCTCACCTTCAGCATGCGTCCCTGGTGTAGTTCGGAGTAAGCTGGGTCATCAACCCACTTATCACTGGCAAATACCCATGCCATCTTGTGACATTAGTCTTAGACTGGGCTATTCACCCGAAGGTCTTTATAAGCCTAGTCATGTGTACCCAATTTAATAATGAGAAGCTTAGTATTAAGGATCTTGCCTAAACTCAAGATATTAGTTAGCAATGACTGCCCCTGTCATGCGCATTTAATTGAAAGTTTTGATACACATCCAATAAGTATTTTTGGTCATGTCCCCATAAAAACCAAAATAAAAAAACAGTATAATGAAGTAAAAATGAGACACTTGCACATCCCCACCTACCTGTTAAAAACAGAGGAATTTAAGGAATGGGTAGTGGGCATTAATCGAGGTTATTAGGGAAGATAAACATTTCTTCTGAAAATTTAGATAGGGGGTGGGATAAAATTTAAGTGGAGTTTAAAAGAGGGATGAAATAAAAGAAAGAGATCTGTTTAAGAAGTAACAATAGTTATTTAGAGAGACCGACAAAGTTAAGGTATTGCAGAATAGGGGGAATCTCACAGAACAAGAACAGTGCAAATGCGGAGTTCTAAACAGAAAGTAAGGGATTACCTGGATAATATGCGTGAGTTTAAAAGCAACGGTTTGCTTTTTAATAATAATTCACAAAAACTTTTAACAGAAAGGGTCGAAAGGGTTGTTGTCAAGCTTAGGGAGTCTACTGCAAGGAAAATAACCAGAAATCCAGTAGAGATGTTAGAAATATTTTGGAAATTTTTATGAAAATCTGTAAATGTGGAAATCAAAAAAGTGCAAAGGAAAATATTTATACAAGAATGAAATATGCCGAGTTTGAAGGTGGATGCAGCTCAATTACTGACAATAGGAGGAGAAATGTTGATGTATAACCAATCTATAGGAAAGCCTCATAGATTCATAGGTGTTTACTACTAGGCTAATGACCACAAGTGCCTTTTTAAGCCTAGCCATGCATCCCAAATCTCTGACGAGTTCTGATACCCTTGATAAGTGTAAGCATGGGCCTGGCAGATGAACCATTTATAGGTTACCTGTTTGAATCAGAGACATAGGTGCCAAACCAGGGATGAATTTCCGGTTTCCCAAGCAATTGTCCAAGTTGCACTTGAATTGGATTAGGGAGGAACTCTGCTTCACATGGATGGGGAGCCTGTTCCATAGATGGGGTTGTTTCTGGGATACATACCTCTCTCTCTCCAGCAGGTCCTATTTATATCACAGGCAAGGTTTAAGTCTTTGGAATGGGTAATTCTTGTACTGTTTGTTTTGTGGATATGCAGGAATTCCATCGGAGTGGGGTCTGACAGTGCCCTGTATGCCAGGCATAGATTTCCCCTGAAAAGCCTGTAGGAGACTGAATACAGGGAATAAGGACTTGAGGCGGTCTGCATAGGACATATTACCCATGCCCTGTGTTCTTTCAGTGAGGAACCTCTGTGGACGTTCCAGTTATTGGATATGCCTGGTTAGGTACATACCAAAGGGGACTTTGTACTCAATGATAAGTCTGATGAATGCCGAATACAGTGGAACAATGACTTCCTTTGACTTTGATGCCATACCTCCAGGAATAGATGGAATTCCTGTAGAACGTTGGAAGCTGGGAGGGAAGAAAGTGATAAGCATCTGGAAGTATTTGTTTTAAAGTATTTAGAAGCACCAACTTCCTGGAAGAAATCTGTAGTAGCTATAATACCTTAAGACAGTAAAGACCCATCAAAATATAGGCTAATTTCAATTCTAAGTCATGATTATTTATTTTATTATTTTTATTTTACATTTGTTGACTGGGCTAGTCTAACTGGATACATGTCCATTTACAGTAGAGGCCCGGGGAGATGAGCTCCAAGATAGAACAATGAAATTAACAAGATAACAAATAAGGAAACATTAAACAAAAAAAATCATATTTACAATGCATATTACAGGTTATCACAGTAAATTCAGCAGTGCAGAATACAGGCATAACATAGCATGCTAGTACAATCAAGGTGTTCTAGAGGGAGATAGTATTATGGTTAATAAGGAAGGAATTACAGTTAGAGTAGAAGGGGTAGGAAGAGCAAAGTATTAAGAGATACATAACTAGTCAGGCTTAGTACAGGGGCATAACCACTGTGTTCTGAGGAACACTTTCAATTTGTTTTTAAAGCATGATACTGAGGGAAGTGAGGAGAGTTCACTGGGGAGGAGATTACAGGCTTTTCCAACAATATTACAGAAGAGGGAGTCACCAGCCTTGTTGTTTGGTTTAGTGGTATGTACTAGAAGTCTCTGAGAAAACCTTAAGGATTTCAGGTTTTTATAGGGAGTGATGAGTGTGGATAGAATAGGAGTTTTGGAAGGTTTGTAAAGAGTGTTATGGGCTCTAGATAGTTGATGGAATTTAATCAGATTTTGTAGTTCAAGCCATCCCAGCTGCTTTAAATTAATGCAATGGTGGGGTCTAAATGGGTTGCCTGTAGCAAATCTGGTAATGTTATTGTAAGACATTTTCAATTTGCTTAGATTATTTTTAGATAGATTAGTAAAAATGGGTGAGGCATAAAGAAGTGAAGAGATTAGATGAGTGTGTGCTATAGTGGTTTTAGCTGAAGGTAAGAGGAGGGATTTTACCCTATAGAGAGAGCCAAGTTTTTTGTTGACAGTTTTTATAGTATTGTTAATCTGGATATCAAAGTTCAGATTGTTGTCAATGGTAATACCCAATAGTTTGGTGGTTGGATCAGGGGATATAATAGTTTTATTGGTAGAGATAACTGAGAAATCAAGAGGAGAGGACTTATTGGTTGGAGAGAAGAGGAGTAGTTTAGTCTTTTTGGGGTTTAGGAGAAGGCATCTATATGTGAACCATTGCTCAACTGTGTTAAATACTTGTTGGGTAAGAGATTGAAGTTCAGTAGAGGAGGTGGCTGAGCATATCAGTGTTGAGTCATTTGCATACTGTATGCATGTGGCTTGGGGGTGGCAAGGTGAAGGTCATTAATAAATATGGAAAAAAGTAGAGGTCCTAGGATGGACCCTTGAGGGACACCAAGTGTTTGTTTATAATGGCTAAAAGAATGGCAAAGTTGGTTCCAAAACTGATGGATATGTATCAGTGTGGTATTTTAGAGGGGAGGCAGACATTTGACAACATTAATAGAACAATGATGCTCCAGAAGAAAGTAGAATGTAAGAAATTAGTGCTGCTTTTGGTGGATCTTTATGCAGAGAAAGCATTTGATAGAGTAAGCTGGGAGTTTGAGTAGGGCAGTGGAAGCATCTGCATTTCCTGATACAATAATAATATTAATAAGGGGGATATATGAGGGATTAGAGGAGAAAATTAAAATCGGGGGGGGGGTTCCTCTCTGATGATTTTTATTTCAGCAGAGAAACCAGGCAGAGCTGTCCTCTTTCCCTTCGGTATTTGCATTATATTTAGGACCATTGCAAAGGAAATAAGGGACTTAGAAGTTCAAGACAGATGATATTACATTGCACCTGATAAAACCAGAATAGGACATTTCAGCGTTGTGGGACATTCAGAGATGGTTTCATGTTTTTTCAGGATACAAAATTAATGAAGATAAAACAAAGGCAATAGCTGTAAACTATGTACCCACACACAAATTGGTAAAGTAATATCCATATTTATGGGGATATGATAAAATGAAATACTTAGGAGTACAGATTAAAAAGCATTCTGGTATGGCAGCTAAAGATATTTGGGAAGAGACTAAACAAATAATAACACAAAAACTGAGAATCTGGAAGCTGTGTTTTATGGATATGGGTAGCAAGGTACATACACTGAAAATGTTTAGTCCCTTTAGTTTTCTTCTCAAGTTAAGCATGTTTTATCAGTCATCTTTATAGATCGCAAGTCATAAAGAGTGGTGGATTTTATCTGGGAGGGGAAGAGGACAAGAGTCAAGCAGGATAAGCTGATCCTTCCAATAAAACAAGGCGGTTTGGAATCACCTGATTTTGAATGGATATTTCAGAGCTACACAGTTAAGGCTCCTATATATAGCACAAGCAGAAAGCTATAATTCAAAGAAGCAAGGGATGATGATGAATCGTGGGGAGGGGCCTCAAGAAGTAATGCGAGACTGGGATTTTGGATGCAGATCCTTAAGGAGAATAACAATAACTATTCAAAATATTATAGTCCTAAAAGTTTAGAAAGTATTCTAAGAATTACGCCAACATGGGAATGGAGAAACAAGATTCTGCCGATAGGGATAACTGCAATTAGGGTTACAGAGAATAGGCAAGAGTAGGCTGAAATTTACTGGAGAAAACTGGCAAAGGAACCTTGTTATCAGGAGCAAATAATTAGAGAGAGAAATAATAGAATGGGAGGAGGCCAAGAAGACATTTGGACTGCAAGCTAGAGACTGCTTTCCCTCTCAAGGAGTGATAGAGTATAGGTAGAGAGAAATTAGTTAAATCTAGAATAGAAGCTGCTGTTAAAAAGGGATAATTAGTAGGCCATATAAAATATCACATGATCACTAAAGGAATCAGTCAGAGGAGGTTAGAAAGGATTGAGAAGAGCGAGTGGATAAGCAATTCACAAAGAAGCAATGGAAGGATATATGTATGTCTTCCAAATACGCAGTAAAATCTAAAAGATTTAGGATATTTACTTGGAAGTGTTTGCATATATATTTCTGTACCCCAAGCTAACTCCAAAGAATTTTACCACAGGTAGATTGCAAATTTTGAAGGTGTGAGGAGGGAATAAAGAGGTAACTGGGAACATATTTTTGGGAGTGTTCTGAGTTGGCAGACTTTACAAATTCTCTGCAGACTGCTCTGTAAGAAATACTAGGTGAGCAAATTGGCGTAACTAAGGAAATTATTCTTTTGAGCTGTAATACAGAATTGGAATTGGCTAGACATAGTAAGACCTTGTTGAATTTAATTCTGGTGGTTGCCAAATCGAAGTGTTAACCAGCTGTATTAGAAGTAGTGAATATAGTAAGAGATAAAAGAACTGGAAGTGGGATCTTTAGAAAAGGGTAGGAGTAAATTATATTGATAAAATGGGAATTGTAGGAACAATACATGCAGAATAATGTTTTGGAAGAGGAATGGGATTTAAGGGAAGCCATGAATTGAATGAGTTACATAAGGTTTGATTGACAATTACTATATAGAAGCTTATATGTGATGTATAATGTTTGCAACTGAAAATATGTCAGTATGTTTTGTTTTCATTTATATAAATGTATGATTGTATGTGTCATAAGTGATAACTCAGTCATCATCTTCTTTCGACTGTTCCCATTAGGGGTTGCCACAGTGGATCATCTGTTTCCATTTCTTCCTGTCCTCTGTATCTTGCTCTGCCACTCCAACCACCTGCATGTCCTCTCTGACCACATCCATAAACCTTATCTTAGGCCTTCCACTTTTCCTGTTACCTGGTAGCTTCATCCTTAGCAACTTTTTCCCAACATACTCTGCATCCCTCCTCAGCACATGTCCAAACCAATGTAATCTTGCCTCTCTGGCTTTGTCTCCAAACCTTCCAACCTGGGTTGACCCTCTAATATACTTATTCCTAATCCTGTCCACCCTTGTCACACCCAGTACAAATCTTAACATCTTTAACTCTGCCACATCCAGCTCAAACTCCTGCCTTTTTGTCAATGCCACTGTCTCCAACCCATATAACATAGTTGGTCTCACTACCCTTTTGTAGATCTTCCCTTTCACACTTACTGGTACTCCTCTGTCACAAATCACTCCTGACACTCTTCTCCACTCACTCCATCCTGCCTGTACTCTCTTCTTCACCTCTCTTCCACACTCACCACTGCTCTAAACTATTGATCCCAAGTATTTAAACTCGTCCACCTTCGCCACCTCTACTCCTTGCATCCTCACCATTCCTCTATCCTCCCTCTCATTCACACTCATATGTTCTGTCTTAGTCCTGCTGACCTTCATTCCTCTTCTCTCTAGAGCATATCTCCATCTCTCCAGGGTCATCTCCACCTGTTCCCTACTCTCACTACAGATCACAATGTCATCTGCAACCATCATAGTCCATAGGGACTCCTGTCTGATCTCGTCTGTCAACCTGTCCATCACTATTACAAATTAGAAAGGGCTCAGAGCTGATCCTTGATGTAATCCCACCTGCACCTTAAATGCATCCATCACTCCCACCGCAGACCTCACCGCTGTCACACAACCCTCATACATATCCTGTACCACTCTTACTTACATACTTCTCTGACACTCCCGACTTCCTCATACAATACCACAACTCCTCTCTAGGCACCCTGTCATATGCTTTCTCTAATTCTACAAAAACACAATGCAACTCCTTCTGACCTTCTCTGTACTTCTCCATCAGCACTCTCAGAGCAAACATCGCATCTGTAGTGCTCTTTCCTGGCATGAAACCATACTGCTGATCACTAATCATCACGTCCCTTCTTAACCTTGCTTCCACTACTCTTTCCCATAACTTCATGCTGTGACTGATCAGTTTAATCCCTCTGTAGTTACTACAGCTGTGCACATCACCCTTATTCTTAAAAATCGGTACCAAAACACTTTTTCTCCATTCCTCAGGCATCCTCTCACTTTCCAAAATTTCATTAAACAATCTGGTTAAAACCTCCACTGCCATTTCACCTAAACACCTCCATGCTTCCACAGGTATGTCATCTGGACCAACAGCCTTTCCATTCTTCATTCTCTTCATAGCTATCCTTACTTCCTCCTTGCTAATCCACTGTACTTCATGATTCACTATCCCCACATCATCCAGCCTTCTCTCCCTCTCATTCTCTTCATTCATCAACTCCTCAAAGTACTCTTTCCATCTCCTCAACACACTCTGCTCGCTTGTGAGTATGTTTCCCTCATTATCCTTTTTCTGCTGCACATCTTTCCTAGCTCGGTCCCTCTGTCTAGCCAATCGGTGCAGGTCCATTTCTCCCTCCTTAGTGTCCAGCCTTTCATACATCTCTTCATATCCCTTATCCTTAGCCTTGGCCACCTCTGTCTTTGCCATGCACCTCGTCTCCTTATACTGTCTACTTTTGTCCGCTCTCTGACAGTCCCACTTCTATTTTGCCAGCCTCTTTCTCTGTATACTCTCCTGTACTTCCTCATTCCACCACCATGTCATACCAAGCACCTTTCTAGCCGTCTCCCGTACTAGCTCTGTTGTAGTTACCCAGCTATTTGGTAACCCTTCACTGCCACCCAGTGCCTGTTTTAACTCATCCCTGAACTCTACCTCACAATTACCCTTTTTCAGTTTCCACCATTTGATCCTCGGTACTGCCCTCACACTCCTCCTCCTGTTCTTGATCACCAACGTCATCCTACAAACCACCATCCTATGCTGCCTAACTACACTTTCCCTGGTCACCACTTTACAGTCTCCAATCTCCTTCAAACTGGCCCTCCTACATAAGATATAATCCACCTGTGTGCATCTTCCTCCACTTTTGTATGTCACCCTATGCTCATCCCTCTTGTTAAAATACATATTCACCGCAGCCATGTTCATCCTTTTCGCAAAATCCACTACCATCTGACCTTTTGCATTCCTTTGTTTAACACCATACCTACCCATCACTTCCTTATCCCCTCTGTTCCCTTCATCAACATGCCCATTGAAATCTGCTCCAATCACCACTCTCTCACCCTTGGGTACAGTCATCACCACTTCATCCAATTCACTCCAAAATTTTTCTTTCTCATCTATCGCACACCCAACTTGTGGAGCATATGCACTAACAACATTTATCATTACACCATCAATTTCCAGCTTCATAAACATCACTCTATCCAACACTCTTTTCCCCCTCCAAAACACTCTTAGCATACTGTTCCTTCAGGATAACTCCTATGCCATTTCTTCTCCCATTCACACCATGATAAAACAATTTGAACCCACCTCCGATACACCTAGCCTTACTCCCCTTCCATCTGGTCTCTTGCACACACAATATACTAACTCAATAAAGATGTTTTTTTGATTTAAAAGAAAAAATAGTACTGATATGTGAGAATATCCCAAGTGTAAGATAGTAGTGATGTGTGAGCGCTCTGTGTAAGATAGTACTGATGTGCGAGCACCATCAGTAAAATATAGTACTGTGTGAGCGCTGTCAGTATAAGATAGTACTAATGTGTGAGAATATCCCAAGTGTAAGATAGTACTGATGTGTGAGCACTGTCAATGTAAGATAGTACTGATGTGCGAGCACTCTTAGTGTAAGATAGTACTGATGTGTGAGCACTGTCAATGTAAGATAATACTGATGTGTGAGCACTGTCAATGTAAGATAGTACTGATGTGCGAGCGCTCTTAGTGTAAGATAGTACTGATGTGCGAGCACCCTCAGTAAAGGATAGTACTGATGTGCGAGTGCTGTCAGAATAAGATAGTACTGATGTGTGAGAATATCCCAAGTGTAAGATAGTACTGATGTGTGAGCGCTCTCAGTAAAAGATAGTACTGATGTGTGAGCACTGTCAGTGTAAGATAATACTGATGTGTGAGTGCTGTCAGTGTAAGATAGTACTGATGTGTGAGCGCTGTCAATGTAAGATAGTACTGATATGTGAGCACTGTCAATGTAAGATAGTACTGATGTGCGAGCGCTCTTAGTGTAAGATAATACTGATGTGCGAGCACCCTCAGTAAAGGATAGTACTGATGTGCGAGTGCTGTCAGAATAAGATAGTACTGATGTGTGACAATATCCCAAGTGTAAGATAGTACTGATGTGTGAGCGCTCTCAGTAAAAGATAGTACTGATGTGTGAGCACTGTCAGTAAAAGATTGTACTGATGTGTGAGCACTGTCAGTGTAAGATAGTACTGATGTGTGAGCGCTGTCAATGTAAGATAGTACTGATGTGTGAGCGCTGTCAATGTAAGATAATACTGATGTGCGAGCACCCTCAGTAAAAGATAGTACTCCTAAAAATAAACAATAGGAAAACTGTATGTTTAACAATAATTTACATACTGCCAGGGAATAACATTTAACATTTATACTGCTGAAAGCATCCTGTATTGGATATCCCAGCAAATTAATCATGAAACTGTAATACTTGGAGACGTAAATATTGACTGGCAAATCATAAATTCTACTACCCCACTGAATCCAAAAACAGATAATTAATAACCACACCTACTAGAATCAACAAAACCTCAGGGAGACAATATTAGACTGGATACTTACAAACAAACCAGACAAACTGACAAATGTAGGCTATCCCTCAGCATACGTGACCACATATCAACGTATGCCATTAGAACTTGCCATAACCAAGATGAACATATTATCTATAATCAAATATGAAATACAAAATACAACCAATTTTTACTGTAACATACATTCTAACAAAAAATCAGGTGGAGATGTTATGATAGGAATTAAAGATAGCTATGAGACTTGTGATTATTACATGTTCAGTGATAACACCAATACTATAAACTGAGTAACTGTGACAATAAAGACAACCCCGGAACATATAACAATCGTTAGAGTGTACAGACCACCAAAGTCAAGTGCAGATGACCTAGAGGAATTCATACATTTCTTACATGAAACACAGGAGGGAAGAATAATATTAGCTGTCAACTTAAATTTACCATTAACAGACTGGAATAATATTGATTCAACAATGTTAGTAAGGAAATTATTCACAGAGTATATTCAGGAACAACAAATGCTTAAGATTGTAAAAAAAAAACTACCAGGGGACGGAATATACTAGATATTGTTTGTGTTCCCAAAGAAATTACTGTAACTTCCAAGTCAAGTTTTAACACCATTGATGTGCAGTTGTCATGGGGGTCATGAAAAGTTAATTTGTTGTTAGATAATTCTGCCAAACTGAAATCTAAGCCGATGCACAGAAGGTTAATTACAGATTATAGGGAAGCAAAATGGTTACTATATAAAACTAACTGGAGTGAGGTGCTCAGTGGAAAAACTGAGGATGGAATGTGGAAAGTTTTGAAAGAGAAATTGAGTGCAAAAAGTAAAAAAAAATGTTTAACATCAGGATTTAGGCACACAACTTCAGGAGAGTATATTTCCGTAAGAACAAGATACCTGATTAAGGTGAGAGACAAAAAATATAAGAAATGGAAGAGAGGTCGAACTGCAACTTTGAAAACTGAAATAAACGAGCTGGACAAACAGATTAAACATAGTGTTGGACAAGATCAAGAAAATTTTGAAGAAAATTTATATAAAGATATTGAGCATAATAGGAAACCTTTTTATAGATACATAAGATGTGGAAGGAGTAAAGATACACAGACTGAAAAACTGTGTGCAGATTCTAAAGTTTATTTTCAGACACAACAGATTGTAGATATATTTACAAAATCTTATGCAAAACAGTTTGGCTCCACAAAAGGGGGTGGTAAGTTGTCCTAGTGACATCCAGGTAACCCCAGATACTGTAATCAAATTCGATTATATTGAAAAAGAACTGTGCAAACTGGATCCAAACAAAATTCAGGGAGGAGACTGAATAAGTAACAATGACCTGAGAACACTTAAGCAAGAACTTACACTGCCATAACATCTATTATTCACTAGGTCATATAAATATGGGGAGATTCCTCAAGATTGGAGACATGCACTTATTAAACCTGTCTTTAAGGGAAATGGGAGTAGGACAAACCCAGAATCATGTAGACCCTTAAGTCTACTTTCATGTTGTGGAAAAATAATGGAGAAGGTAATACTGGATATGTTATTGTTAAAACTGGATAGGTTGGGACTTGAAACCATATATCAGCATGCATATGTTGAAAGTAGATCTTTTACCACCTATAACATGATGTTCTATAACAATATAATAACAGCTATGAATGAAGAATTGTGTTGTGATGTGATTTATATAGCTTTAACTTCAGCATTTGACAGGGCCATGCACAAAACACTGATAAATTAGTACAACTAGGTATTGATGTACTGTTGATAAGATGGATAGCTGCATGGCTTACAAATAGGACATGGCAAGTATCACACACCAACTTGACAGGTGAAATTTTTGGTTACAGTCAAGGTGTCCCACAGGGCTCGGTATTAGGCCCTTACCTGTTTAGATTGTATCTTTCAGACCTTACGTTTTCATCTGAGGTGTTCTACAGTTTATATGCTGACGACCAGAAATTGGGTAAACTGATTACAAGTGTTACAGATAAGGCATGTCTGCGAAATAATTTGACTAAATTGACCATTTGGGCACAGGAGAATAATATGTTGATAAGTACATCAAAAATTAAGCATATGAGATTTGGGAGACATAAACTGAAAGGTGAATATTTAATACAGCACACAGTGATTGAAACTGTAGACTCATTTAAGGACCTGGGTATATGGGTAGATTCAGCTATGAGTTTTTCTAATCATATCAACCAATTGGCAAATGATAGTTATAGAACTACAGGTTGTATAAAAAAGATTTATAAAGTCTAGGAAATCAAACATAATGATGTCTTTGTTAGTTACATTAGACCCAAACTTGAGTATGGAATAACAATATGGAAACCATATAGGAAAATGAGCATGAATAAACTGGAAAGAGTACAGCAGAAATATACTAAGGGCATCCATGGATGTGAAAATCTAAGTTCTTATGAAAGACTAAAATATCTGAACTTGTACAGTGTCTCTTACAGATATTTAAGAGGAGATCTTATTCAGGTATATAGGGCATTTAGGGACAACTACCTCTAGGTATGTTTGGGTTATCAAAAAGTACTAGAGATCGTCAGATAACCTATGTAGAAGATTCTATAGGAATGAAAAGTGTACTAATTGGTTCTCTGACAGAGTAGCTGATGCTTGGAACAGACTACCAAATTACATCAAAGCAAGTACTAGTTTAGATATTTTTAAGAACAGCCTGGACATTTATTATGGGAACAAGTGTTTTGGCATCTTGGCAAGCTAGAAGGGCTTTAATGCCCATGCTTGAAACATTTGTTTGTATGTATGTATGTAAGATATTTTCAGTGAAACACTAAGACATTTTAAGTGGAATGTACTTGGAACAATGCCACTAGATACTGCTGTAGAACATAATCTAGCACCAGTACATAATAAGAGTAAAGTCCAACCCCGCACCATGGCTGACAAAAGAAACCGAAAAAATCATGATAAAAAGGGATAAAGCCTGGAAAAAGTGGTGTAAAAATAGAAGTAGAAATGCGTTCCAGCAATTTAGACATTTTAGAAACCGTGCAAAACTCCACATCAAACAGGATACGCAAACATACTATACCAACCTACCAGACAAACATAAAAACAACCCATAACCTTTGTTTGGTCATCACTAAATAAACTACTCCATCCTGGCATGAGCACCACTCTCTCTCTCTCCAAAAACAGACAATATGACAGACTCTGTCCCCACAGACATTAATTCCTACTTCATACAATCAATATTATCTCTCTCAGTCACTAATACAGCTGCCCCCCCCCGTCTGCCCCTGTCCAATCAAAGCCACCCACAGCTCTTCAGTTTTATTCCAGTACCCATCTCACTCATAATGAAGTTACTCCTTAAACTAAAAACTACTTCCATAGCCAACTACCATCAGACTACCTAAAATGACCATAGAATTCATAACCTTTCCTGTGTCCATAATAATTAATAGGTCCATAGCAAAAAGATGCATCCTATCACTGTGGAAAAAACACTACATCATACCAATGCACAAAGGCAGCACATCTACAGAATGTAATAGCAGTACAGACCAATAGCGATTCTCTTCCCCCCTCTCCAGAATATTACAGATATTCATCCACATACAACTACTGCATTACCTAACCTCAAATAACCTGCTATCAGAAACAGCATGGTTTTAGGCGCACAGCACCACTACTGCTCTACTACATTTTACCAAAATGATAAACAGACTTATAAACAATGGTCTGCTTGTATCCGCCATGTTCTTAGACTTTGAAATTGATGACTGGGAATCTTAGTAATAGGTCCCTTATGAGTTTGCTTAGGAATGTATAGTAATTTAGATTTATTAAGTTAATGCATTGTAAGACTTTGTACTAGCATCTTAATGTAAATCTTATTTTAAAATGCAGCCTGTGACTGTTATATATACTTTTTGTTTTTGTTTTTCCTAGGGTTGTTAATGTGCTTCGTTAGGAATTAATACTCAATACTATGTCTTTTTTAAATGGACTTTATTCACTAACAATAATTTTCAGTTTTTATGTAGCGCTATGGCTTTAAGGCTGACAGCGTTTAATTTTATGATTGTTAATTAATGAAAATGGTGAGTGTATAAAAAGCATAGTCGAGTTACATAAATTATTCTGATGAAGTCTCCGTTGTAAGGAGACGAAAGCGCTTAATCGATACATGCTACTGGTTTTGGACTTTGTGTTTTGTTTGGCGAAGTGATTTTCTGGATTAAAGTATATGGTATCTCTCGAGTGGTCTGCCTGCTTTACCTACAGAAGGATAACCTTCATTGTGCCGGAGACTTTTTTGTGTTTATCTGTTGGTGCTTTTGCTTTTGATGTTCTTAGACTTGTCAAAGGCATTTGATACTGTCTCACACCAGCAACTTCTCATTCGACTCTTCTCAATAGGACATTCACAATACTCTTTGTTGTGGTTTCTTAGTTTGCTATCTGGAAGGCAGCAAGTCATTAAATGACAACAAGCCTACTCATCCCTTCACCTAGTTACTACAGGTGTCTCTTCAGTGCTCTATCCTGGATCATCTCTTATTTATCTATTTAATAATGACCTCTACTCGCCATGCTAATTAATTTAGCTCAGTATGCATATGACCCAGCATTACTGTGTGTGGCCTCAACAAATAAGCTTCAAGACATTAGCCAACAATCTTTCTCTTCTGTAGAAACCTGCCTCAAAAATCAGACCTCCTACTTAACCTCAAGAAAACTAAGTTAATGCTTTTTACCTCCAAAAGTTGCCAAAATCAAAAGCAGTGTTTTACCATAAAGTCAGCTAAATAATACCGTCATTGAAACTGTAACTTGCAGTAAACTTCAAATATGACCAGCATATACTGCACACCATTAAATCATAGGACCATAGGAGGTTACAAGACTAATGGCCCCAGGGCCCTTGCAAGCCTAGCCAAGTTCAACCTGTGTTCACAAAGGTGACTGGATCAAGCAGACACTAAAATCAGCACATATTGTCTCTGTCCAAGAAGGACACAGGAGGAACCCCCGGGGTGACATTTCAGTTACCCATCCATTTATCTAAATTATGCTTAAATAAGGCCAATGAGGGGCTTTGTTTAACATGAATAAGAAATTTGTTTGAAAGGTGGGGCAGCCTCTGTGAGACAAATCTATCTGTCCTGCAAGTTCTTTTGATGTCACATACCAGGTTTAGGTCCTTTGAGCGAGTGACCCATGTGACATTTGACTTGCGAATGTGCAGCATTTCTATTAAACCTGGGACAGAGATTGCTCTGTCATACCTATCAACCATACCGAATTTCTCTGTTTCTACCAGTTTTGAGGTCCAAATAATGGGGTGCCACGATTCCCGAGTGGCACCCCTTCGTTTCCAAATTTCCAGGCTTTTTTAAAAATGTTCTTTGTTTTTTCAGCTGCCGTCGTCATCTGCAGAGGCATGCGCAATGACGTCCGCTAAATGAACAAGCCTGTCAGCCTGCCGGAATTGAGTTTACTTTCTGGGCCATAGTATGCATGATTGCTTGCATTTTCCCAGCTGCTTAAAGCAGCATTTGAATTCCGCGGGCTCAAAACTGTGTAATCTTAGAAGAACGGCCATCCAGAATGCATTCTGGACTGGTAAGGATTTACTTTAAATTCCGGTAAAGGAGTTTAGTCTTTACTTAGCTCAGCCTCGGCCTAGTTTATCTATAAAATTAAAAACTAATGAGTTGATATTCCTACAACAATTTGTGTCTAGATTTGGGTGTTTTTAAACAGGACTGTTGTTTTACATATTCCCCTGATTGATAGAAGTGTTTCGTCTTACGGGGAGACATTTTAGTATTACAATCTTTTAATGGTTTTGGATTGAGGCAGATGAAAACTAATTAATCGATCATGTTACTAGCAGCTGCAATGTCAGGGGTATTTTGTATGGAAACTGCTATTTCAGTTTGGCCGTATTGCATTAATAATGGATGGTATATACACATATTGCCTGTAATAATATCATTCAGGATTAGTTTGCATGAGTTTTAATTGCATGAGATGTTTGATTTTAGCTCTGTTCTTGAATATGATTGATGACTGTTTTCTGGTAGATATAAACTGTGAATTTTATTGTAATGGTTCATCTTGACACAAGGACTGTGATATTCCTCTACATATGTGTATCTTTTATGAGGACGATCACCACTGCAATATTGTGTTCTGACGTCTTATTTGAGCTGTCATGTATACATTCGCTAATGTCTTAAGTTTGTGCAACTACATTCTTATTTTGCTTATGCTTCATTTCAGTCCCCTTGGCTTGCTAAACAGTTTTAAGTGATGTACCATATTCTGCAGTGCTTCAGTATAATATCAAGTCCTCTGAAAGCTTTCTTTCTTAGATTATGGTTCTTACATCAACATTCATGCTGTGTGAGCGGCAGTGCAGTCTTTCTTTACTTAGCTCGAAGTAGGTTTCAAATGGCAGTTTTTGTAACAGTGGACTTAGCTCAGCCCACTTCTTCTTTCCTTCAAAGCAGGTTTCAAACCGCAGTGACGCTGGTGTTTTTCTAACAACGGACTTGACTTAGCTCGGCACAGTCTTTACTTCAAAAGCAGGTTTCAAACAGCAGTGGTATTTTTGTAACAACGGACTTGACTTAGCACGGCACATTCTTTACTTCAAACTTGTGTAACTTTTGTTGTGTTTTTCATGTCTTCCCCAGTCAAGTATGCATTTAGCTACCTGTAATAGACCTGGCTTATTAATTTTGCTGTACATCTGTTGTACATGTGTTTGTTGAGTATATGATTGAGAAATGTGTGTGTGATTGTGCACTTGTGACGAACATTTTGTGCATATATTTTTATTATTGCAGTTTTTTACAATGAATATGATTCAGATTTGTGTTTATATGGCATCGGTGTTTGATGAAAACATTATGCACATCTTTCTGTGCTGTGTGTGATTTTTCTGTCTGCTATGACTTCTGTTAACAGAATTCTGTGTAGAACTTTGTTGTGTAGATTTCTGCTGAAAGTAGGTGTTGCACAGTTAAATTGCCTGTCTTCAACACACACAAATAATGTATAGCATGTCTCAGCATAATATTTAAAGATTTCAGAAGTGAACAGGTGAATAAACTCATGTATGCTTTGTTTGAAACATTACATTTATTACTAAATGTTAATGAAGCTTTGTTCCGTTAAGGACAAACAAGATTTTCAGGAGGCTACCTTCTATTTTTGTCTGTTGTTCAGTTTGAGCTTGAAAGTTGGTACCTCACAATTCCATTGAAGTGGGTGGGGGTTACATAATTATGTATGCAAATTTGATGTTAATCCGCATACAGATTTGTACCTATTTCGTGGGCCTTTGTCCAGATTTTTGATGTTTCTAGGTTGAGAGGTATGTGCTCTCTATGCAAGGCACAGGTCACCTCTGAGCAGTCTGTATAACAGAGTAAAGTGAAAATGATTTCTGTCTGTCTGCATGAGACAGATCTTGAAGAATGTTCTTTGTAAGGAACCTTTGTGCTTTCTCCAATTGCTGCAGGTGTTTGGAAAGGAATGTAACAAAGGGAGTGCTGCAGTCTATTATTAGCCTGATGAGGAAAGAGGACAGGGGGTTTTAACCTCTTTTTTTCCTAGAGGCAATGCCCTTACATATGAGATAAGCAATATTAAATGCTGTCCGTACCACTGTGGAGACATGGTGATCGAAGTTAAGGTTGCTGTCGACCTGCGTTCCCAGATCTCTCACCACTGGCTGTGTGCTTAGGGTATTGCTATTGATGGGGTACTTTGCAGGAACATCGCCCTTGCTGAAGATAATGATAATACATTTTTTTGCATTAAGTTTAAGGCCATGACTTTGGCACCGTCCATTAGGTCTACGCAAGACCTTCTTGCAGGATGTTGGCATTGCTAGGGGTTTCAGTAATCTCTCCCAGTTTGCAGTCATCAGCAAACTTTGTCAGTCACAGTCCTTTAGTTTTAGCCTGCACTTTGGAGAAGAATATTCTGAACAGTAGAGGATCCCAGAACAGATCCCAGAGGAACACCAATGGTTATGTGGTCAAGCATTTGGAGTTTCCCTATATCTTTTGTTAGTAAGGTCCATAATGATTTGTTCCATGGCCTTGCAGATAAGGCTGGTCAGTGTAATGGGCTGTAGTTCTTGTGGTCTGTGGATGTACCCTGTTTGTGTAAAGGGATGACTGTAGCTGTTTTCCATTTCACTGAGATGAAGCCAATGCTTAGGCTGTCATTGAAAAGTATTCCCAGTGGTAATGCCAAGTTCTGTTTTAGCCCATGTAGAACACAGCCCGGGATGTTGTCTGGTCCCATAGAGGCTTTGTTTTTGGCCTTTTAGAGGGTGTTTAAAACATGCTTCTCTGAGGTACTAGGTAGGGGACAAGTGTTATGGATGCTTTGGGGTATATCTGATGAGGACAGGTTAGTGAAGTTTTCACTGAACCCGTCAGCCAGCAGGTTTGCTATATCCACAGGTTCTGTATATGTAGTACCATTAACTATGAGTTCAGTGCAAATCTGTGCCTTACCTTTGAGTTTACGGGTGTAACTAAATCATGCCTTGTGGTTATCCATGGTCACCAGAGACTCGACTCCCTTTATAGTATCAATGGATTCCTTACAGATACTGCAAGAATAACTCTAGCCACCACCTTCTTATTGCCATCTCTTTTATATGGCACTCCTGTCCTAACAAACTTGAACAATACTCAAAGACACTCGCCACCTGCTACAATAAAATCGCTAAATTTGCCACCAGTCTCCCTCCTAGGACCCACCACTGTCCTAGCTTAAAGCAATTAAACTGGCATGAGCTACACAACTACCTAATATATTCACATCTAGCTACAGCACACAAGCTCATTCATCATCCAGAAAAATGCCCTGCACTACAAAACGTATTACTACCCTACTGTCTAGCAAGGGACCTTCATTCAAATAACAGGTTCTTATTACTTACGAATAAGTCAAATAATGTTGCAGGAGACTAGTTCTACTCCCAGTACATTGCTAAACTCGCCGACAAACTCAATTTTAGACCAGAACTTAACCAGTCCTGGTCCTCTACATGCTCATCACAAGATTAAGATTTTGTGTCCACTGTATGATACTCTCCAAATACTCTCCTTAAACAGAATGCTCTCAACCTCTCAGTGAAATGATAAAATCATTTTTGTACATAACTGCTGCATGTATAATCCACTAACCTGCATGTGGGCTTTCTCTTTAGTAACTTCCACCTCTGTAAAACCTTGGAGTGTATAAATGTAAATAGAAGTATAACTACTCTGTGTTTAATTGTAACATAGTATATCGCAGTGTAAGCAAATGGAGCTTTTCTCCCTGGGCCTCTGCTGAAAATGGGTATGTATTACCCAGTCAGACTTTTCAGGTAAACAGAGACAAATAAATAAATAAATAAATTTTACTGATGTGCGAGCATCTTCAGTAAAAGATAGTACTGATATGCGAGTGCTCGCCATTCTAAATAGTTTTGAGAAGGTCCTGTGCTGCGAGTTTTAAGTAATCCTTTGTCTCCCTATTTTCCACTTGACCATATTGCACATCTGTCTGGCTGGTAATTGATAAAAGTAACTAAGCTTAAGGTTTTGAATAGTGTGTTGATTTTATTGGTTAGCATTTGTTTTTTGATTTTATAAAATAAAAGTGTACTTTCTCTGACCTGAATGTAAAGATGCTGACTTGGGCCATAGGGCTAAAGTACTGCAATCACAGAAACTACATTTTTTGAAGAGCCATGAGGGGGAGACAGGAGATGAAATATGGCAGATTGCCCTGTGGAGGGGTAATGATATGCCCCTAGTCTGAATGAGAGCACATGGAGAAAATAAGCTAAAGCTCACGTTTTCTCCCTGCTGCCTCATTCTCTATGACAATTTTGTGCTGACTTATTGTTTACTAATGATTTTGAAGTACCTCTGAAAGGTATTTTCAAAGTCTGGAGCGAAGGTATTTGAAAAGAGTCATGTCACCAGTGCTTGTAGAAGCAACCTTTTGAAAATGCATTGAAACCCAAAGGAAATGCATCATAGTTACCTCAGGGTGCATTTCTCTTAGGTGGAGGAAAGATTTTGCACCTTCCAAGGAAAGTGGTAGCCGTGTTTTTTCAGGTGGTTATAGACAGAGTTTATAGACCTGTAGAACAAATGTTTTGTATGGAACGACATTGATTGCTATGATTTGAAGGGTCAAAAATAAGAGAGAAGGTTGTGAATTTTCTTTTTACAGTAAAGTGAACTGAAAGAATGGAAGTCTTCCTTGCATCGTACACATGCAGAAATCTCACTCTGAATTCCCTCATGAAAAGAAATTGGGGTATAATGTGAAAGGGAGATGTTCACCGGAACAAGGTAGTGTGTATAATTGCTTCCATGTGGACACATGCATTCATGTGACAATGAATTTTGCACAGAGGGAGCATTAGTTTTTTTTTTTTTTTCTGTTCTTGAACAATGAGCTGTAACTGCTGTACTTTTTCATTGTAAATAACAGTGCGCTGCTACAACAAAAGCAACATTTAGTCATTGATGGAGTCGCTTGCTACATGAGGGTGCTTGAGATTTTTGAGGTTAAGAGCACCAAAACTGAGCCCTGTGATTCCGCAGATTGTGAAGAGGTAGACCTTGCTTCTGACACACACTGCATTAATTTCATTTTAGAATATTCCTTCCACAGTTTTAAAGTGTGCAAGAAAGGTGTTTTTACTTATTTGTTAATGGCATAAACCCACTAGATATAAGCACCTCATTTCAGTGGTAGCGAGCGAGTAACATCTGCCTAAATGACTTGAGTAACTTGCTCAGAACTCCACAGTAGTCAAAATTGAAACCTGGTGAATAAAACTTAGGAGGGTTACAGGCTGCAGCAACCTATGTTTTTTTTTTCTGGGGGGGGGGGGGGGGGGCAGGAACAGTCTGTGCACATCCCTGCACTCCCTAGGGTTTATAGTACTACCCACTGACTCGGTGCTTTGCAGAAGGCTACACTGAAGTGTTTCAGAAACGGCAATTTAGACTAACTGTTTAGCTGCTATTGGTATAACTAAATTCTTTTCTACTTTTGGAAGTGCAAGGAAAATTATCTCTGCATATTATTTGAGGTGATAATAGAGGCACTCAAACCCAGGAGTAAGTGATGTAGCATACTGCATTCAGCTCTGTGCATTAGGCACAAATATCTTGGAATTACACTTAGTACTTATACAGTCCAGTCTATTGTCTGTAATGCAAAAAATAGATATAACAGCAGTCAGCATTGCGCTACATAATAATGTAACTGCAGTATTCTCTGTTGGCAAATTGTGTAAATAATTAATGAAGACTGACAGTGTGTTAGATCTAAGTCAAGACCATTTCATTTTGCGGTCCCTAGTGGTGGCCTTTATAGTTTCAGCACATCATTGACAGGTGACTGTGCAAAGTGAGTGGAACACTATGCTGAGGGGCTTTTAATAAATCCTGTAACATCAGCCTGAATTTAATTATCTCTAAGTGAGCAGTGGGGTACTGAATTTAGACTCCACTTATTTTCTGGATTTCCTAGATTTGTCATTGCAGATCTGCTCTGTGTTCTGGAGGTTGGGAGTGATACTTGACAAATGTCAGACTTCAGCAGTTTCGAAATAAAGTTATTTCCGTTTCCTAAATGTAGTAATTTCTGCTGCATTTGAACAGTAACCTGTACAGTAATAGTTAATATGCATTTGAAAGATTTCCAACTGCTTCAAACAAGGTTAAGAAAATTCATGTTTGAAAGTACTTTAGTCATTAATATACTTAAGTGTTGTTGGGTCTTTCAGCTTTTCACAGTTAGGGGTCGCCACAGCGGAACTCCGATCCACTAATGATTGGCAGTAGATTTTTACTTACTGGCTTGCCAGGCCTAATGCACAACCTTCAACGAAGGAACGCCCATTCACGCATGTCGCCACACAGAAGACGCTCTAACTGAGAATCGAATGGGCAACTTCTAACTGTGAGGCGACAACGCTACCACAGCACCACCACCGCAGGGATCATTAATATACTTAAGTGTGTGAAATAAAATCTTTAAAGCTGTGCAGCAAACACAGCTTCTCCTTACCTGTAAAACTTAAACAAAAATGGCTATAATGTAAGTAGGCTTGCCTTCATCTTTCATGCATATAAAACATTTTTGACAGGCTTTTTTATGAATTTCAAGAGTTCATAGTTTGACCAGAAAAATTGCATAGATCTTTCTTTAGTGAAGGTTTTTGTAATAGACTTGCAACAAATTGTTGTTACCTCACTAGTCACTTTTCTGACCTCTTTTTCAAATGCTGTGGCATGCCATGTGTGAGAGTAACGTCAGTTTCACATTATTCCTTTTGCATTATTTGGAACAAGTAGTGTGTTAAGCCATATTTGACTTTTGTTCCCTCATTCATTTTATGGAAAACCACTAGGCATGTGACACCATTGTACTTTCCCAGGAAGCTAGCCATATTTTATTTACTTTTTCAGTCAGCAATCGGCAGGTATCCATATGTTTACCATGATTTTCATATATTCAGCCTGTGGCGTAGGGCCTCACAGCATCCCTGGGCGGGCATTAATTACACATTAACACACACCCTGGAGGGCATTATTGCTTGCGTAATCTGTGCTAATCAGATGAAGAATCAGATCACCTTTTAGCTGGGATGAGGAAGATGGGAGTTTAAACGAACAGTGATAACACACAAACATAGGGCAACACATGACTAATTAGTTTTATAGTCAAGTCCAAGCTAATCTTCCGCTATTGAAATGAATACTTGTGATTATTGCTGAAAGGCCTTTACAAGCTGCAAAATCCTTTAATGTACTCTACGGGCACCTACAAGAATGCATGGATCGTGCTATCCCAAGCAAAATCAAGGCTCACTCCTCCAAGAAAAGGAAACCAGTCTGGTGGACCCCTGCCATAAACAAGCTATACAATAGGAGGAGGAAACTAGTACAGAAAAGAGTAAAATCCCATGAAGGGAAGACATCCCTGATCAGTATTAGCAAGAAACTATGATCCCTCATAAAATCATCCAAGGCTAGCTTCAAAAGAAAAATTGCCAAGGACTCCAAAGATAACCACAAGGCATCCTTTAGCTATGTCAAGAACCGAAGTGGCAATTCTCAGATCTGCTCGGAGTTGGTGCAGAATGGCACAAAGTACACTGAACCGACCGATATCGCCAACATCCTGGCAGACAGGTTCAGTGCAACTTCACCCCCTCCTTCACCCTCAAATGGGACCATAACCATACCAGAAGAATGTAGTGCCCCTGCAATCACAGAAACTCAGGTTAAAACAGCCCGCTCCAAAGCCAAAAACACATCATCAATGGGACTGGACGGTGTCCCAGGTTGCGTCCTACACAAGCTCAAAGATGAACTAACCCCACACCTAAACACACTGTTCAAACTCAGCCTCTCCACAGGTTACGTGCCCATAGAGTGGCACACAGCAACCGTTATTCAGCTCCATAAAGGTGGAGCCACAACAGACCCTGGGAACTGTCACCCTACAAGCCTGACTAGCTTGGTCTGCAAGGCTATGGAGCACATCATCATGTATCTCTTTAACAGAGACATTGGGAACCTCCAAACACTGGACCCTACCCAATTTGGCTTTAAGGGAAGATTATGCCTCCTAAACCTGGTGGACCTCTTTGAGACAATTACCAAGGCTATAGACGAGGGAAAGGTGGTCCACACAGCCTACCTAGACCTTGCAAAGGCCTTCGACACCATTCCCCATTCTGGTATTATAGACAAGCTCACCAACCTGAACATAAACTCCTTCATCACGAGATGGGTTGCCAACTGGCTCATGGACAGAACCCACATGGTAAGAGTTGCGGGAGCTAGGTCTGACT
Organism: Protopterus annectens; assembly: GCF_019279795.1. NCBI lineage: Eukaryota > Metazoa > Chordata > Ceratodontiformes > Protopteridae > Protopterus > Protopterus annectens. The sequence continues at coordinate 69,380,023 of NC_056737.1, read as the reverse complement.
CTAAACCGGTTACAAGTCCCCAGGGCTCAGTCCTAGGACCCCTCCTGTTCGGCACATACTTCTCAGAGGTACAGGCAAGCACAGGAGGACTTTGGCTGACTAAGCTTGCAGACGATTGCAAACTAGGGGCTATAATTGACTCTCCGGCTGACACAGACATCCTCCAAAAGGGTCTCACTGAGACAGATACCTGGTGTCAAAACCATGGCCTCAAGCTAAATGCCAAAAAGTGCATAGTCATCCTCTTTGGAAAAAACAAAGTACCCACAAACTACCACATAGGTGGTAGTCCCCTAAATACGGAAGACGTAATAAGGGATCTGGGGACCCAAGTAGATAGTAATCTCTCCTTTGGTAATCACATTGGCCAAGTGGTTAGAAAATCCTTCTATGTGGCCCACCTAATCACAAAAGGATTTGCATCCAGATTAAAAGAAGTCATTGTGCCCCCCTGCTCATCTCTCATCAGACCCATCATAAGAGTACAATGCCCCATTTGGGATGTACCTTACAAGACACCTGCAGCAGCTGGAAAGACCACAGAAGTACCTCACCAAGAGGATCACTGGCCTCAAACAGATGTCCTATGCAGCTCAACTGAAGAAAGTCCAGCTGTACTCGGTTGCATACCGCCTACTCAGAGGTGATCTCTGCCTGACATACAAGGGCATTACCAACCCAGAATTGATGGACATGCTCCACCTAAAGAAAACCATATCCCCTCGAGCCACACGCCCTAGGGACCTAAACCTCACCACAACAATAAATAGGACATGTTGGAGAGATAGATTCCTGTCCCAGAGACTTTCCATGCTCTGGAACAAGATTCCAGTCTACATTAGGCAGAGCTCCTCGCTAACCCTCTTCAAGAGAAACCTTGATGAGTGGACGGGAAACAGAAAGTTTACCCGGGGGATCACTTCAGTGCTCTGCTGGACAGCGGCACAGGGAACTAATCTAATGGGGCGACGAAAGCCAACACATTCTGGCTAGGCTTATAAATGCCTTTGGGCAGATAGCCTAGTACCTGCCTATGAACAAGCTGTTGAGTACCATTGGTTATTACCTATATTTCATAGAGTCCTGCCTCTATTGAATGTACAACTGGTAGCAAGTGTGTGTGTCTGTTTTGATACAGTAGCCTTTTCCTGTAAAGGCCAACATGGAACCTGCCCCTTTGAAGATGTGGGTGGAGGCAGAGTGAGACTGCAATATGAATCTGCATGGAATGGCTTCCTCGAAGATATCTCAAAGTACACCTCCTCTGCCGTAACTCCTTGAAAGTATCAGTTTCAGTGTACGCATAACATGTAAGTACTTGTACAAGAATTGACTTTTAAGTAGTGACGTTGCCCAAAAAGTAAAACATATGCAAGAGATCTGTGTGGGAACCCCACACACACACCAACCATGTAAGGTGGTTGCCCAATACTCTCCTACTTAGACTGAAGGTGACCTCTGATTCAGAGTGTAAACTACAAAAAAAGTCTTTATGTTCTTCATGTTGATCTCTGCAAACTGGCCAGCTTCTAAAGCTTCATGTCACCTTCCATGCACCCAAACTGTTAGACAGCTCAAGCTGAGTTGCCTAAAAGATAAGTTTGGGTGCCAATCCCCTTGGAGCTTTCCTGATGCAGAGTAGAGTGCTCTTCTGCAGCTTTACAAGGATTGGTGGTCAGCTAGCACTGTTCCATTTCTGAACAGATAAGTTTCCTTCAAGGAAAAAACTTCCATGTTTCCTTTTTTTGTTTAAAGTATTTTTTTGTGAAAATTAACTATTTAAAGATATTTTTATTGACTGCTTGTTACTTTTATCTACTTTCAAAACTGTAGCACACTTTTTTACTTTTGTGGTTAAGAGTTGGTGAAAAGTACTTTTTCTATAGATAAATTGTTTTTATTTTACTTTTTGCAGTTGGAGAAAGTGTGTAAAGTGCTTTTTACTGTATTTTTCTAAGGAGAAGTTACTTTTTTGCTCTTTTTTATTTTACTGACTACTGCTGCTAAGCTTCCCCGGGAAATGAGCACCATTTTTGGCTTGACCATGGAACAAAATGGAAGAGTTTGTTTAGTTGTTTGCCACAGGTGGGTGACGCTGTCATGTTTTTCAGACCATTAATCTTTTTCCATGCAACCACCATGGACCAGGGATTAACCACGTCTCCTGTGGCTTTTGGGGATCCCTCAGTGGGCAAGGGACTTTTGTCAGTCAAGGGACAAGGGACATGAAATGTGTCCTTGCTTAGCCAGAAGGGTGTGCCTATTCCTGAGGAAGCGGTTGCAGCATTACTAGGTCTATTTGTCCCAACTGTTCTGTCAAGAAAGAGACAGAAAATTAAACATTTAACGTCTGAATCAGTTTCTCTGGACCATAGTAATTTATTGGGCTTTGCTCGGGTTCTTGTGGAGCATCCTGACCCTGTTTTAAGGTGTTTTCTGCTAAAAGAAAAAGGGGTTCCTCTTTCCCTGAAGGCCTTCAAGATTTTGAATCTTTAGGGGAATGTGAAGGAACAGATGCAGGTTTTTCTCCTCAGGTTAATGATTCAGATTGAGAAGATTGTATAGTTCTGAATCTCCCAGCCAAGGATTCTCTTTCTCTGAGACTATTTCAGAATGTGCCAGTGTTTTCGGTGCAGGAACACTGAAGTTTCTCAGTCCGTGAGAAGTTACTCTAAAATGTTACAACTGGAATTCCCAGAGCCTCCTCCCATCCCCCCAGTGATGCCAACTTTGCAGTATGTGTTTGTCAAAAACTGTGGGTTTCCCTGTTAGCCGGCCTACTGCACCTAAGAAAGCAGATAGAATGTACAGAGTTCATCAGTCTTTCAAATTTCTATATACTCATCTCAGACCTGACCCAGCAGCTATAGCTTTAGTCAGACTGGCTGCTGACAAGCATTTTGATAATTTTAATTCTAACAAGGATGGTAAAGCTATTGATAAGTTTGGGAATAAAGTACATGTTTCTGCAACTTTAATGTTTAGAATTTTGAATAGTCAGGCTTTCATGTTAAAGTTTATACTGACTGTGAAAGTATGAGGAATGTTTTGGCTGCAGTCCTCTTGTGAGGAAAAATTTGCATTGTGAGGTTTAGTTTCTTCTATGTCTCAGGTCATTATTGTGTGAAGTGTGTTTATGACTCTGTAGATGCTGCTTGTTGGGCTTTGGCACTGCTTTTAGCTTGTACTCTTTTGAGGAGATTTGCCTGGCCACATTCTCAGAACCTCCCAGAAGATGTCACAAATTAAATTTTGAATTCTCCTTTGGAAATGGAGTTAGTTTTTGGACCCTCTGCTGAAGTAGTTATCAAAAAGTGTGATGAGAGAGGTGAGCTGATCAATGGAATGGAATCCCTCAGGTTTTTAACCCTCTTCCTATAAATTTTCCAAGGGATTTTCTACTCCCTCATCCAAAATAAACAGTCTCAGCAGAATGCTGGTAAGCAGGCATTCAAAAAGCATGAACTGACTAAATAAAATAAAAAAATGCTACCAAAACCCGTACAGAACCGGTAAACACTTAGACTTCATTGAACAACAAAACTAAGCACTTTCACCTTTTAGCTCCCAGGGCTTATCAGAGTAGCAGTTAAAATTCAAATGCCAACTTAAATAACATTCTTAAGTAAATCACATGATCCAATCCAATAATGAATTAATTAATTAATTTAAAAAACTCATTACAACTAAAACAGCATAAAAAAGTGAAACTAAATTTAAGTGAAAATCACCTATAAATATAGAAAATAATTGTATTTGAAAAGCAATGGCAGAAAGGTTCCAAAAAGTAAGATGGACCCCCAAACATTGTGACCTTCCCCCACCTTGCCAGTCCACTTATCCCTTCCAGAAAGTCTGAATTTCCATTTTTCTTTGGCAACAGATTGTTTCAGACAAATGGGACCTGGAGCTGAACCATCTAGCATACAAATGGCAGTGGGAAGAAATTCCTCCTTTTCAGGAGATTCCTTCTCATCCTCCAGACCAAACCCTTGTCTTCCCTCATGTCTTACAACACGTGCACTCCCATCCACTCATCAAGATTTCTCTTGAAGAGGGCCAGTGAGGTGCTCTGCTTGACATGTATGGGAAGTATATTCCCGAGCAAGGACAAGTCTCTGTTTTATGAACCTGTCCCTCCAGCATATTTTGTTGATTGTGGTAATAAGGTTGAGATGTTTGGAGTGTGTGGTGCGGAGGGATTTGGATTTCTTTAGATGTAGCATTTCTAACAGAACTGTGTCAGACATGGCTTTGTAAGTCATGCAGAGATCACCTCTTAGTAGACGATATGAGACAGAAAATAGATGAAGTTTTTTTGAGTCTGTCCATGTAGGACATGTGTTTAAGGCCTAGGATCCTTTTCATGAGGTACTTTTGTGGCCTTTCCAGCTGTTGCGTGTGTCTAATGAGGTACATGCCAAATGGGGCCTAATGAGGGAAGAGTAGAGAGAGATGATGACCTCTTTCTTCCTGGATGCAAAACCCTTAGTAATGACATTTTTTTTGTGTGTGTGTTTCTGACCACAGTGGCAGTGTGGTGGTCGAAGGAGAGGTTGCTGTTAACCTTTGTCCCCTGATCTCTTGTAACGCCTTCAGTGTTCAGTGGGCTCCCATCGATGTGGTAATTAGTGGGAACTGAGTTTTTCCCATTGGGGATGACGATGCGTTTTTTGGCATTAAGCTTAAGGCCATGGTTTCGACACCAGTCATTGGTCTCAGTGAGGCCTTTCTGTAGGAAGTCTTCGTCACTTGGGGAGTTAATAATGGCTCCCAGCTTGCAGTCGTCTGCGAACTTGGTCAGCCAGAGGCCTTCTATGCTGGCCTGGATGTCTGAGAAGTAGATGCCAAATATGAGAGGACCCAGGAACGATCCCTGTTAGACTCCACTCGTGGCTGGTCGGCAGTCTGACTTGAGTCTGCTACTTTCACACTATGGGTTCTATCTGTGAGCCAATTTGCAACCCACCTAGTGATATAGGGGTTGATGCCTAGTTTGGTGAGTTTATCAATAATTCCTGAGTAGGGAATGGTATCAAAGGCCTTGGCCAGATGAACTGCCTTACCCTCATCCACAACTCTGGTGACTGACTCACAGAAGTCAACCAGGTTGAGCAGGCATGATCTACCTTTCACAAAACCAAATTGCATGGGCTCTAGAGTTTGGAGATGTCCTATATCCTTGTTAATTAGGTCCATAATGATGTGCTCCATAGCCTTACATGTCAGGCAAGTCAGGCTAATGGGGCAATAATTCCCAGGGTCTGTAGTCACTCCCCTTTATGGAGAGGGATGACTGTAGCAGTGCGCCATTCGGTAGGGGCAAAGCCTGAGGTGAAGCTGTGATTAAACAGGGCACACAGATGTGGCGCCAGTTCACTTTGCAGTTCATGTAGAACATCTCCAGGGATATTATCTGGTCCCATGGAAGCTGTATTCTTGGCCTTGGACAATGCAGCTTTAACCTGTGCTGCAGTAATGCTGGGTGCCTGGCATTCCTCCGGTATTGTGATTGTTTCTTTAGGAAGGGAGGGAGAGAGGGGTAAAGTTGGCACTGGATCTGTTGATCAGTATGTTGGCAATATCTGTTGGCTCAGTATAGGAGGTATCATTGTGCAGTAACTCAGAGCAAACCTGGGTATTGCCGTGGAGATTCTTGATGTAGCTATATAAGGCTTTGTGGTGGTTTTCAGTGTCTGCCGCAATTCTGGTTTCATAGCTGGCTTTTAGAGGTTTTGATGAAGGATCTCAACTTTTTGTTGAGGCTAATAAGGGAGTTTTTTCCAGTCTTGAGACTTCACCTTTTTCTGCAACAGTTTCTTCCTTCTGTTGTAGAGTTTTTAATGGCTGGGGACCACAGGATTGGCTTCCTTTTTTGGAGCAGAGCGCCCTGGTTCTGTTTGGTATGGCTAGTTCCATGCATTTATGTACATGTTCGTACAGTGCATTGGTGTATGATTTGGCAGTCATGCATCTATTTCCCATTGACATGGGGACTGTGAATTTAGCCACTTCTGTTTTTAAGAGCCCAGCCTCACCTTTGGAGAAGGTTTTCATGGTGGTTACCTTTGCAGGGGGAGTGGGTGAGGTGTGGATTTCCATGGTGATTTGTGGTCAGAGCTAACCAGGGAGGAATTGACTATTGGTGTAGAGCAACTGTTGCTCATGTTAGTAATAACCAGGTCAAGGATGTTGCTTCTTCTAGTGGGGGTAAGAATGAGCTGGTCCAGGGCATTAGAATCGATGAATTCCTGGAAGTGTTGGGCCAGTGTATTGGTGCAGGAGTAGTTTTCCCAGTTAATGGAGGGGGTAGTTGAAGTCACCATAGTATGAGTGTTGGGTTGGACCCTAGTAATTTCCAGGGTGGTTAAGAACGTGGAGTGAGAGTCTTGGGACATGGTTGGGGACCTATAGCAGGAGAGTCTGAATCGCTGTCTTACCCAATGTTAGTTGTACCTGAAGTATCTCAGATGCATTATGCTGGGCTACTAGTCTGGAGGTGTGCATATCCTTTATGAATAATGGAGACACCATCTCCTTTGGAGCTGCAGTCCATGTTCTGGGGCCAAAAGGTGTGGAATGAGTTATAGCCTGGTAGCACAGGGGTGCTTTCTGCTGCTTTAAACCAGGTCTCTGTTACAGCACAAATGTCAGTGTTCTCCATTTTGAGGAGTGCTTCGAGCAAGTGCATCTTGAGATTTATATGTCTAGTGTTGAGTAGCATGACCTCAGATTGCATTTATTTATAGCTGTTACAGTGGTAATTTGGTCTTTGGAACATCGCTTAAAGGTACTGTAGGGGTGGCAAGAGCCTTAGCCAGTATCCGGAAACCCAGGGGTGACAGATGCAGGCCATCTCTGGCAAAGCATCGAAGTCCGTCAGTCATGTCATCCCAAGCAGACAGATACTGGATCCCCTTAGAATGACACCAGAAACTTAGCTAATTGTTGAAGTCCATCATTTTCTGCTTGTACTGTGGTATAATTCTGGGCGATGGTAGGATTCACCTCAGGGCTAGGGTCATACCTGCCTGGGCCACATAATCCAAGAGCTCCTCCATGTCTCTCGTCATGTAGTCCAGAGAGGTGCATCTCAGGTCATTCACACCCACATGGACAATGACCGAGTCATACTTGTACTTGTTGTGGAGTGACCTGAGTGCGTGTGTTGTGTGGTTGATTCTGACACCTGATAGACAGCTGACTGTTACCTTCTCCTTATTCAACCTAGTGAGTGGGACATCAATGTGCCTTACTATTGTCACCTGTGATTAGTGTATTGAGTAAGCTGTTTTGCCTTAGGGGCTTAGGTTGAGGGGGACGCTGTGTAGGTGAGCTGTGTGTCTTGTGGGTTGTGTTGTATTGCGGTGGTCAAGTGCATTTCTGACTTGGAGGTCTCTGCTGTTTAGGTACATTTCTATTGGGAGCCTCCTGAAAGGGTGTGTGGTTTGTGTTTTTATGTGAGAGCTGTGATGGTTGGTGTTCTGGAGGGTTATGTGTTGCATGTGGGGTGATGAAGGTGTTGACCTTTTCCTCTTGACCAGCTATTCTGGTCTTGGCTTGAGAGTGCATGGCTTCAGGTTGGATACATAAGAGCATCTCTCATAAGTCTGAGTGTTGGGAGGTAAGAGGAGAGGGTTGTCTGTGTGCATGAGGCAGTTGCTGCACTGCCTTAGAATGCCTAAGTTCACCAGGTTAATAGAAGAAAGCACAGGGTACTGACCTTTAGACATGCCAGGAGGGATGGCCATTATTAGCAAGTACTGGAGCGGTTTCCTTGTATATTCCTTGTACAGGAAAAATGTCACTCATGGTGTTGAGTCTGTACAGAGCACTGCCAACCACTTGAGGGGGAAACTAATATGTAGACCCTGAAAATTTAAAGATTAAGTATTTAGGCAGATATTCTGAAGTTAGGAGGAAATCGAGCAGTACTTACTGAAAAATAAAGAATTAGCTTATCAAGAATGATGAAAAGAGGGCCGTCTCATGAATGGCTATTACTAATGCTGGTCTCAGCACAGTTTCACTCTGTTGGGATACAATACTCCTTTGCTTTTTCTCTCACCAGAAGCAAAATGTTGGCACCAATCCCAAGAAGAGAGGCAGGCCACTGTCTGTTTGGTTATCCACAGTCTTGTCCCATATGATGCAAGTGTTTGGCGGCTTGTGGCCTTTTTCTGGTAGATGCCTTGAATAGCAACCAGACCAATCAGGTATGTTGAGCAAAGACACTCACTGTCCAACCAGAAAGAGTCAGGAATCCATGCACTCTGCTCCTACTCTCACAAGGATCAGAATATAAGCACAGATTCCAAGCTGTCCCCTTTAAAGCAATTAAGCTTTCTGGTGATCAGCAGTCTCTAAGAAATAATGTAACGGCACTCCTTTTCTCACCAGGAGAAAAGAGAAGCAATAATCCCAAGATGACTACTGAGGGGAAGAATGTGGGCTCTCCAATAGTTGGTGGTCTTGCAATAGATGCTTAAAGGAAAGATGAAAAAATGGTTTATCCTAAACACTGCAGTGTGCACTAGAGGAGTTACATGTGAAAGTAGGTAACTTAAGTTTTACCTGTCTAGAATGTTAAGTTTTAGTGGAGAGTCACTATTTTTAAAACGGCAAGATAGATTGAAAAGGGAGTGTTCACTTTTGTATTCTAGTACTATGGAATACAGTAGGGTGGTCAATAAATTTAAATAGTTGAAGGGGAGTTGATTTCACAAAATGATAATGTTGTGCTTACTCACACCAGCCAGTAAAAGCAGAGAGGAAATGAGATTTATGGTAAAATTAACAGGGCAGGCAACTAGAAGGACAGTGGTGTTTAAGAACACAACGGTAACCGGGTGAGAAGGTGGGAAAAATTTCTGTCCGACTCACAAGAGACAGAGCTGTGGTCTCTTTTCAAGTTTTAATATGGAGTTAAAAGCAGAATACAAGTAAAACACAGTGTAAAGAAAACAAATCACAGTATACAAAATAGAAAAAGGCAATAAAGTAATACAACAAATAAAAAGCAAGTTAAACTTACCCTCACAGCAAACTGTAGCAGAGTCTGGGTGAGCCTTTCCAATAAAGTTCTGAATGTTTTATTTTACCCCTAAAATAGAAGGTTTAGTTCCTAGCTCCAACCCCTCAGTTCACAGATGATTACCATCAAACAAAGCTTCTCATTAGCACTCTTCAAGAAAAATATTGATGATTGGATGGGAGATAGGAAATTCACCCCGGGGATCACTTCTGTGGCTCTGCTCGACAGGGGCACAGGAAAATAATTTTTTTGGGTGGAAAAAGCTAGGGTACAGTTTGGCTAGGCTTATGTAGGCCCTAGGGCTAATAGCCTAGTACCTACCTATGAATCTTAGCTGACATGTTCTAAATTGTGTGACTCCTTAATTGACCTGTTCTAATTTCTGTTTGACTCACAAAAGACAGAGCTGTGGTCTCTTTTCAAGATTTAGTATGCAGTTAAAAGCAGAATACAAGTAAAACAGTGTAAAGAAAACAAATCACAGTATACAAAATAGAAGAATCAGTTTGTAATGGCGCCTGCGTTCAAATGCTTTCACTTCATAACTGGTAACCCCTTCTTCCTCATTCGCATTTTTCATTAACCTTAGATTTAAAAGATGCTTATCACATTTCTATTCATCCAAATTTAAGGCATTTCTTAATATTTCGATTGTTTGGATCACATCAGTTCTCTGTCTTATCTCGGGCTCCAATTCACCAAAACCAACACAAAACTTGTTAACGACAAAATCTAAAACATTGCAGCAACCAGCCAGCCAAAGGAAAATGTAAAAACATGCATATTTTTTGTTAATAAAACAAATAAAATAACAAATGGGCAGGATTAAGCACATTCATCTGTGACGAAATGTAGTATGAGGCAGGCATTTGATTCTGATGAAGTCTGGGTTTGTCACAGATGAAAGCTCTGGGTGGTTGTTGCATTGTTTTGGATTTTGTGGTCATCTCTTGGTCAAACCCGCTGCTTAAGGTGTTCACTTTTTGTCTCTCTCCTATCATACACACTGAACCATGCCCAATAAATTACTCCTGTCCAGTTGGTATCCACATTTTTCCGTATTCAGACAACTTGCTTAACTTTGCAGAGGGTTTTTCAAAGTCTGTGGAATCTCTCACTTGGGTAATAGATCTCACACACAGGCTGGGATTCCAAAAGAATATTCAAAACACTTTTTTGAGTCTGTCACACAGGATTGTGTTTCCGGGAGTGCATGCTGGACACCTCAGTACAAAGATTTTTTTTTTTTTACACAGGAAAATAGATGTATGTTTAGTGATATTCCACTCAAAACGTCTGTCACAGTGAGGGAATACATCAGGATACTGGGTCTCATAGCATCTGTGATTCTTGTGATATCTCTTCCAATATTCCACAGGAGAAAGAGACGATGAAATCTGAAGTCTCTTTGGTCACACCACCCCTTGTCTTTTCAAATTCCTGTTCTGGGGTTTGTGAAAAGAGAAATCACTTTGTGGAGACTTCACATATTTCAGGCGTCTTCTCTTTCCCTCCTACTCCAAAGTAGTCAGTCACAATAAATACCTCAGATCTTGCTTGGGAAGCAGTGTTGGGGGGATAAAAGTGTAGAATCTCTGGCACAAGAAAGATGAACCATAGTACATAAATATAAAAGATGTGCTAGCTCTTATAAAGGCGCTCAGCTCTTTAAATCACCTGTTGTTCCCAGGACCTCTTCAGGAAGTTACAGGCAGTACCACAGTGATGTATATAAACAATCAGGGGGGAAACCAGATCTTCCCCCCAGTGCAGATTAGCCATGTTACCGTAGGGTAGAGCTTTTCCCTGTAGACAGGCATCTTGTATTCATTCAGAGCAAAACTGCATGGCAAGCAAGCTGAGCGGGACAAAGGCAGACCCTCAGGGATGGAAATTGATCAGGGGTTCTTCCAAGATTAAATCCATCTGTGGTGACTTTGTCAACTAAAC